>NW_027640030.1:137500-140000 GCF_949606895.1 Notothenia rossii | reverse complement strand
TCCTCACGTTGAGGGTCTGCCTTCTGCCTCCTCACGTTGGGGGTCTGCCTCCTCACGTTGGGGGTCTGCCTCCTCACGTTGGGGTCTGCCTCCTCACGTTGGGGTCTGCCTTCTGCCTCCTCACGTTGGGGGTCTGCCTCCTCACATTGGGGTCTGCCTCCTCACGTTGGGGGTCTGCCTCCTCACGTTGGGGGTCTGCCTCCTCACGTTGGGGTCTGCCTCCTCACGTTGGGGGTCTGCCTCCTCACGTTGGGGTCTGCCTCCTCACGTTGGGGTCTGCCTCCTCACGTTGGGGGTCTGCCTCCTCAAGTTGGGGGTCTGCCTCCTCACGTTGGGGTCTGCCTCCTCACGTTGGGGATCTGCCTCCTCACGTTGGGGGTCTGCCTCCACACGTTGGGGGTCTGCCTCCTCACGTTGGGGGTCTGATTCCTCACGTTGGGGATCTGCCTCCTCATGTTGGGGGTCTGCCTCCACACGTTGGGGTCTGCCTCCTCACGTTGGGTGTCTGTCTCATGTTGGGGGTCTGCCTCCTCACGTTGTGGGTCTGCCTCATGTTGGGGGTCTGCCTCCTCACGTTGTGGGTCTGCCTCATGTTGGGGGTCTGCCTCCTCACGTTGTGGGTCTGCCTCATGTTGGGGGTCTGCCTCCTCACGTTGTGGGTCTTTCTCATGTTGGGGGTCTGACTCCCCACGTTGTGGGTCTGCCTCATGTTGGGGGTCTGCCTCCTCACGTTGTGGGTCTGCCTCATGTTGGGGGTCTGCCTCCTCACGTTGTGGGTCTGCCTCACGTTGGGGTCTGCCTCCTCACGTTGTGGGTCTGCCTCATGTTGGGGGTCTGCCTCCTCATGTTGGGGGTCTGCCTCCTCACGTTGTGGGTCTGCCTCATGTTGGGGGTCTGCCTCCTCACGTTGGGGGTTTGCCTCACGTTGGGGGTCTAATATGTGTAAGGTGTAACTGTAGAGCGCTTTGAGCACCTGGAAAAGCGCTCTAATACAAATGTAATTAATTATTATATATTATATATAATAATTATTATATATTATATATAATAATTATTATATATTATATATAATAATTATTATATGTTATTTATTGTATTCTATCATACATTATTTTATTATCTTTATTATTCATTCTTCCTACAGCTAGCTGTTATAAATTCTAGTGAAACTACTTTCATTATAGCTTAAACTCAAAGCTTCTCAGACGTCTCTGAGCATCTGAAAACAATCAGAGGTCAGAACAAGAGCCCAACCAGAGGTCGATCAGAGGTCAGAAGAAAAGCCCAATCAGAGGTCAGAACAAGAGCCCAATCAGAGGTCAATCAGAGGTCAGAACAAGAGCCCAATCAGAGGTCAGAACTAGAGCCCAATCAGAGGTCAGAACAAGAGCCCAATCAGAGGTCAGAACAAGAGCCCAATCAGAGGTCAATCAGAGGTCAGAATCAGAGCCCAATCAGAGGTCAGAACAAGAGCCCAATCAGAGGTCAGAACTAGAGCCCAATCAGAGGTCAGAACAAGAGCCCAATCAGAGGTCAATCAGAGCCCAATCAGAGGTCAGAACAAGAGCCCAATCAGAGGTCAATCAGAGCCCAATCAGAGGTCAGAACAAGAGCCCAATCAGAGGTCAATCAGATCCCAATCAGAGGTCAGAACAAGAGCCCAATCAGAGGTCAATCAGAGCCCAATCAGAGGTCAGAACAAGAGCCCAATCAGAGGTCAATCAGAGCCCAATCAGAGCTCAATCAGAGCCCAATCAGAGGTCAATCAGAGCCCAATCAGAGGTCAGAACAAGAGCGCAATCAGAGGTTAGAACAAGAGCCCAATCAGAGCTCAATCAGAGCCCAATAAGAGATTAGAACAAGAGCCCAATCAGAGGTCAGAACAAGAGCCCAATCAGAGATTAGAACAAGAGCCCAATAAGAGATTAGAACAAGAGCCAAATCAGAGATCAGAACAAGAGCCCAATCAGAGATTGCAGCAAGAGCCCAATAAGAGATTAGCACAAGAGCCCACAATCAGAGGTCAATCAGAGCTCAATCAGAGCCCAATCAGAGGTCAATCAGAGCCCAATCAGAGGTCAATCAGAGCCCAATCAGAGGTCAGAACAAGAGCCCAATCAGAGCTCAATCAGAGGTCAATCAGAGCCCAATCAGAGCACAGTCAGAGGTCAATCACAGCCCAATCAGAGGTCAGAACAAGAGCCCAATTAGAAGTCAATCAGAGCCCAATTAGAGGTCAGAACAAGAGCCCAATCAGAGGTCAGAACAAGATTCCAATCAGAGGTTAGAACAAGAGCCCAATCAGAGCTCAATCAGAGCCCAATAAGAGATTAGAACAAGAGCCCAATCAGAGGTCAGAACAAGAGCCCAATCAGAGATTAGAACAAGAGCCCAATCAGAGGTCAGAACAAGAGCCCAATCAGAGATTAGAACAAGAGCCCAATAAGAGATTAGAACAAGAGCCAAATCAGAGATCAGAACAAGAGCCCAATCAGAGATT
>NW_027640030.1:112500-132500 GCF_949606895.1 Notothenia rossii | reverse complement strand
GGCACAGGCATAGATTGCGCAATAATTTGTATATGTATATGCAATAATTTCTTGCATTACATTTGTCTCAGTGGACTTCACAGTTTGTACAGAGTGTCAGTATGACAATACAACACCCTCTGTCCTCAGACCCTCTGTCCTTAGACCCTCTGTCCTCAGACCCTCTGTCCTTAGACCCTCTGTCCTCAGACCCTCTGTCCTTAGACCCTCTGTCCTCAGACCCTCTGTCCTTAGACCCTCTGTCCTTAGATCCTCTGTCCTTAGATCCTCTGTCCTCAGACCCCCTGTCCTTAGACCCTCTGTCCTTAGACCCTCTGTCCTTAGACCCTCTGTCCTTAGACCCTCTGTCCTTACACCCTCTGTCCTCAGACCCTCTGTCCTTAGACCCTCTGTCCTCAGATCCTCTGTCCTTAGACCCTCTGTCCTTAGACCCTCTGTCCTTAGACCGTCTGACCTTAGACCCTCTGTCCTTAGTCCCTCTGTCCTTAGACCCTCTGTCCTTAGACCCTCTGTCCTCAGACCCTCTGTCCTTAGACCCTCTGTCCTCAGACCCTCTGTCCTTAGACCCTCTGTCCTTAGACCCTCTGTCCTTAGATCCTCTGTCCTTAGATCCTCTGTCCTCAGACCCCCTGTCCTTAGACCCTCTGTCCTTAGACCCTCTGTCCTTAGACCCTCTGTCCTCAGACCCTCTGTCCTTAGACCCTCTGTCCTTAGACCCTCTGTCCTTACACCCTCTGTCCTCAGACCCTCTGTCCTTAGACCCTCTGTCCTCAGACCCTCTGTCCTTAGACCCTCTGTCCTTAGACCGTCTGACCTTAGACCCTCTGTCCTTAGTCCCTCTGTCCTTAGACCCTCTGACCTTAGACCCTCTGTCCTTAGTCCCTCTGTCCTTAGACCCTCTGACCTTATACCCTCTGTCCTTAGACCCTCTGACCTTAGACCGTCTGTCCTTAGACCCTCTGACCTTAGACCCTCTGTCCTTAGAGCCTCTGTCCTTAGACCCTCTGACCTTAGACCCTCTGTCCTTAGACCCTCTGACCTTAGACCCTCTGACCTTAGACCCTCTGTCCTTAGACCCTCTGACCTTAGACCCTCTGACCTTAGACCCTCTGTCCTTAGACCCTCACATCATACAAGGAAACACTTCCAGAGAAATCCACAGTTTAAAGGGGAACATGGGAGAAACCTCAGGGAGAGCAACAGAGGAGGGATCCCTCTCCCAGGACGGACAGACGTGCAATAGATGCCGTGTGTAAATTGGAAAGATAATACATTTAAAACATAGGTAGTCCAGATGTTAGGAAATGCACGTGTCTGTAATAAGAAGATGAATCCACGAGGATATCAGCAATCCTGTGGGAGCCAACAGGGAAGTAATATGGTGAGAGTCAGACAGGACCGCAGTGACAGGCTCAGCCACGACTCGAGGTCCAGGACTCAGATCAGGACTCAGGATAGAGGATCCAGGACTCAGGATAGAGGATCCAGGACTCAGGATCCAGGACACATGATTCAGGATCAAGGACCCAGACCACAGCAACAGGATCAGGCTCGACTCAGGACCACGGCGTAGATATGGAAACCAAAAAGAGATTTGGGGGAAGCTGGGTTAATAGGAACATGAGAGTACACAGGTACCGACAGAGAGAAGGAAGAAGCAAGGTGTCCCCCGACAAACTAAGCCTATATCAGGAAAACTAACATGTCTACAGACATGCACTCCCTTAGGATAGGTTGAGGGAAAGGGGTAGGAACTAATATGTATGCGCCACATCTATACCATGTCCGCATTGCTCCTAAAAAGTTGTTTTGGCACTGACACCAATCAACAGTTGTGCCTCTCCCTGCTTCCACCGTCTTCACACACAACCAAATGACATCAATACCATGTCCGCATTGCTCCTAAAAATCTATATGTGAGTTTCCCCCTTTTAGACTTTTATTTGGGGCCTTGCAGTAAGAGCGCGGCGGGGCATTTACCTGAAGGAGCAACAGTCCTGCGGTTTGGGATCTGACGCAGGACGCTCCTTCACATATGGAGATGTGGTTGTTGGGGCCCCTGGAGGCTCTGCGACCTCATGGTGACCCGCCCCGGTTCTCTGGTTCCTGTGAAGCCTGACGTCCTCCTCAGTGATTATTTAACGTTGTTAACACTGTGATGACTTCCAGGTGTGCTCCTGCTAACAGAGGGGCCTCCTGACCTGCAGCTTTCTAATAAAACCTGGAGTGACGTCTGCCTCGCTGTTGATTTAAACTTTTAACATCCAGCTGCTCTGTAATCCTGCTCACACACTCATCTCAGGACCCCTTACCTCTGTAGGGCAGATGACATATTAATCATGGAAATCCACAATGAGTTGGACGTATTATCTCATACTCATAATTACAAACTTATGTCCAATTTCCATCTCATTTTTCTGCTCCATACAGTCACATCTGCAGCGCATAAAAAAATCACTCTCAGCTTCAGATATGATGAGTTTAACCTGAACCTGCTGCCGTCGGCACCCCATCACACTGTGGGAGAAACACTTCAGTTCATGGCTGCTCAATGTCTTCATAAAGGGTCCTCACAGTCCACTAGCTCGGTCTGCTGTTAGCATTAGCATCACTAATGCCTCACTAGCATACACATCACAGAGTGAAAACTTGTAATATAAAAATAATTGCCTCCATTGGAAGACGCCATTGTAGGAACGCCATCATTGGAGATCCATCGTAGGAACGTCAACAATGGACCGCCACTGTTGAGACGGTACTATGGGAACGCCACCATTGGAAGACCAGTAACGAGACGCCATGGTAGAAACGCCAACATTGGGGCGTTAACAATGGATCGCCACTGTTGGACTGTTATCATTGGTTATCTTTGGAGCTGGTTCCCTATATGTGAGGATCCCCTTCTTATATCTGGACGTGGTTAAGTCAGTAGTCAAGTGGGGGGGCTTCATGGTGACGTCTGTTGGTGTTTCAACATCATCCATTTCCCCCCCGTTACCTAACACTGCTGTTTCTCCAGCTGTCCGTTAGGCGGGACGATCTCCGGATTTACTCCGGAAATCTCTAATCCAACACTTCCTCCTCAAAAAACACACATTTCAGATCTCGTTACCCTCCTCGTGAACCAGCTGGCCGGCTCTTTTGTGATTGGTCGAGCTCTTAGAGATGACCCGCCCCTTAGCCTATCAAGATTTACTTGAAATTGCGGCCAAGTCTTTTTTTACTCGTTGTTTTTGGTTTACATTTTGAGTTGAATTCAAAAGTGCTTGATAATTTGTTTAGAAATATGAACGGGTAATGTAATCATACCTTTATTCGTGGGGACATTTCGCATTTGTTACAGCAAGAAAAGAGCCAAAGATTAAGGATGAAACAAATTAAAACAATTACACAAAACACACATCCTGTAACAGTTCTGAGATTTAGCTGCCAGGTATATATTGCACGGTTCTTAACGGCATATATATTTATATATATGCCGTTAAGAATAAGTTATATATATATATTAGGGCTGTAAAACGATTAAAAAATGTAATCAGATTAATCACAGCTTAAAAATGAATTAATCAGATTAATCACCATTCGAACTATGTCCAAAATATGCCATTTCTTTATGTATATTGTTGTGGGAATGGAAAGATAAATGAAAGAAGGCGGATATATCCATTTAACATACAGTATGTATGTATGTTTATTATAACATTGTTCTGTGTGTCAAAATGAAAGACAGCCCACACACCTATCAATCATCAAACCGTGGGGTCTTATTTCATTACGTGTTGATTTCTATCAACACGTAATGTTATATCGATGTATATAGAGATGTACTACAGCAAAAGTATTCTCCGTCGGGACTTCCTGCAACAACACCACGCCGTTATCTTGATTCTGATTGGCCAGATACATTATCAAAGATGTTCTATTGAGAAGACGATCACTACGTGACAAAAGTTTTCAAAACCGTTTCTAGTCTTCGGTATTTCCAGACAAGTGGCTACTGAAATCAATCTTACTAATTGCTGTCTGTGTGATTTACTCCGCGCGAGTTGGCGGACTTTAGTTTGCTTACTTTAACATCATTTTTCATGGTGGGTCTAAGGTGGGGCTAAGCCATCTATATGCACTTAATTTGTATTTCACAACAAGGGGTGTTAAAGTACAGTCTGTGTTGTTCGGTGTGTGTGTGTGTGTGTGTGTGTGTGTGTGGGGGGGGGGGGGGGTCTACAGGGGCCGTGGTGGTTATGTAAAGTCCAGTTAAATATAATAAAACATGACACATACTTTATTCTTTTGGAGAGATGTGCAGATATTGTTTTACAGAATCATCTCAATAAAAAGTACTCTCCAGCGCTGCAACTCTGAGAGAGATCGTGTGTGTGTGTGTGTGCGCGCGTGCGTGTGCGTGTGTGTGTGTGTGCGCGTGCGTGCGTGCGTGCGTGCGTGGGTGGGTGGGTGGGTGCGTGCGTGCGTGTGTGTGTGTGTGTGTGGGTGGGTGGGTGGGTGGGTGTGTGGGTGCGTGCGTGCGTGTGTGTGTATGTGTGGGTGTGTGCGTGCGTGGGTGTGTGCGTGTGTGTGTATGTTTCAGTTATTTGGCTCTGTTCTCCAGGACATTCTCTGGCGTTCTTCCAGGTTCTCGGAGCGTTGGCAGCTCTTCTTCTCTGGTTCAGAACAAACAGAACAGGAAGTGCCGCCAGCCTCCGGTGGAGCTTTGCTGCCGGGAACTCTGGGAATAATGTGGGATCTGCGACTCCTTCAGAGAAAGTTTTTAACCCTCAGGAAGTGCATCGGCTACTTTTATAGAGTTACACACCTCCATCGGGTCGTACAGAAGGGAACTCTTCCAGCTACCTCCCAAAACGACAGACATCTGATCCATGATCCCCTCTGTGTGATAAACACTGTCTAATGTAACACTACGACTCTTCCATTTTACTGACATTCACATTAAATATTGCTTTCATTTCATATTTTAAATATTTTCCCTCAATATTCTGTAATTTATTCTCTTAACTTTTATTCTTCTCTCTTATTCTATCTGTATTAAATATTACAATTTGTTCCTGTTATATTCTGACTTTATGAAAGTCAATTCAACTTTTTTCTGTCACATTTTCTACTACTTTATTTCTCTCAATAATGATTTTTTTATCCACTATTTCCACTCATTTTAATGATGAATTAAATCTTTTTATTTTAAAATTCAGTTTTTTTTCTCTAAATCCTCCGGCAGTGTCTCAGTCAGTAGGGGCTGTGGGCCGGTTCAAGTCCCCCGCCACCCTGCTAGACTCCTGGTGCTAGACTCCTGGTACTAGACTCCTGGTTCTAGACTCCTGGTGCTAGACTTCTAGTGCTAGACTCCAGGTGCTAGACTCCTGGTACTAGACTCCTGGTGCTAGACTCCTAGTGCTAGGCTCCTGGTGCTAGACTCCTAGTGCTAAACTCCTAGTAATAGACTCCTAGTGCTAGACTCCTGGTACTAGACTCCTGGTGCTAGACTCCTAGTGCTAGACTCCTAGTGCTAGACTCCTAGTGCTAGACTCCTGATGCTAGACTCCTGGTGCTAGACTCCTAGTGCTAGACTCCTAGTGCTAGACTCCTGATGCTAGACTCCTGGTGCTAGACTCCTAGTGCTAGACTCCTAGTGCTAGACTCCTGATGCTAGACTCCTGGTGCTAGACTCCTAGTGCTAGACTCCTAGTGCTAGACTCCTGATGCTAGGCTCCTGGTGCTAGACTCCTAGTGCTAAACTCCTAGTAATAGACTCCTAGTGCTAAACTCCTAGTAATAGACTCCTAGTGCTAGACTCCTGGTACTAGACTCCTGGTGCTAGACTCCTAGTGCTAGACTCCTGATGCTAGGCTCCTGGTGCTAGACTCCTAGTGCTAGACTCCTGGTAATAGACTCCTAGTGATAGACTCCTGGTAATAGACTCCTAGTGCTAGACTCCTGATGCTAGACTCCTAGTCAATTAATGTCCTAATCTCTCTATCAGCAAAATAGTTTTTTCTGTTCTTTTGGTCTCCGTTATCCATATTCGTTATTCAATTCTTAGCTTGCTCTGAATGGAGGAGTTTGAGTGTTAAATTATATAGACGTGTGTTGCTTGGCAACAATTACTGTTTCGCGTGTATTCACGTGGACGCGCATCTTAAGACCAGACGCAGCTACGTCCAAGACTAGTCAGGCTTGGTGCAGTCAGTGTAAATTTGAATCACTAAGTCGAACGTAGCTAAGCACGACGTTAGAGTTAAGCCCTAGTTTTTTACGCCCAGCTGGTGCACTCCACTCCTGGCGCTAGACTCCTGGCTCCAGGCTCCTGGTGCTAGGCTCCTGGTGCTAGACTCCTGGTTCTAGACTCCTAGTGCTAGACTCCTGGTGCTACACTCCTGGTGCTAGGCTCCTGGTGCTAGACTCCTGGCGCTAGGCTCCTGGTGCTAGACTCCTAGTGCTAGACTCCTGATGCTAGACTCCTGGTGCTAGACTCCTAGTGCTAGACTCCTAGTGCTAGACTCCTGATGCTAGACTCCTGGTGCTAGACTCCTAGTGCTAGACTCCTAGTGCTAGACTCCTGATGCTAGGCTCCTGGTGCTAGACTCCTAGTGCTAAACTCCTAGTAATAGACTCCTAGTGCTAGACTCCTGGTACTAGACTCCTGGTGCTAGACTCCTAGTGCTAGACTCCTAGTGCTAGACTCCTAGTGCTAGACTCCTGATGCTAGACTCCTGGTGCTAGACTCCTAGTGCTAGACTCCTAGTGCTAGACTCCTGATGCTAGACTCCTGGTGCTAGACTCCTAGTGCTAGACTCCTAGTGCTAGACTCCTGATGCTAGACTCCTGGTGCTAGACTCCTAGTGCTAGACTCCTAGTGCTAGACTCCTGATGCTAGGCTCCTGGTGCTAGACTCCTAGTGCTAAACTCCTAGTAATAGACTCCTAGTGCTAAACTCCTAGTAATAGACTCCTAGTGCTAGACTCCTGGTACTAGACTCCTGGTGCTAGACTCCTAGTGCTAGACTCCTGATGCTAGGCTCCTGGTGCTAGACTCCTAGTGCTAGACTCCTGGTAATAGACTCCTAGTGATAGACTCCTGGTAATAGACTCCTAGTGCTAGACTCCTGATGCTAGACTCCTAGTCAATTAATGTCCTAATCTCTCTATCAGCAAAATAGTTTTTTCTGTTCTTTTGGTTTCCGTTATCCATATTCGTTATTCAATTCTTAGCTTGCTCTGAATGGAGGAGTTTGAGTGTTAAATTATATAGACGTGTGTTGCTTGGCAACAATTACTGTTTCGCGTGTATTCACGTGGACGCGCATCTTAAGACCAGACGCAGCTACGTCCAAGACTAGTCAGGCTTGGTGCAGTCAGTGTAAATTTGAATCACTAAGTCGAACGTAGCTAAGCACGACGTTAGAGTTAAGCCCTAGTTTTTTACGCCCAGCTGGTGCACTCCACTCCTGGCGCTAGACTCCTGGCTCCAGGCTCCTGGTGCTAGACTCCTGGTTCTAGACTCCTGGTGCTACACTCCTGGTGCTAGGCTCCTGGTGCTAGACTCCTGGCGCTAGGCTCCTGGTGCTAGGCTCCTGGTGCTAGACTCCTGGTTCTAGACTCCTAGTGCTGACTCCTGGTTCTAAACTCCTGGTGCTAGACTCCTGGTGCTAGACTCCCGGCGCTAGACTCCTGGCGCTGGACTCCTGGTGCTAGACTCCTGGCTCTAGACTCCTAGCGCTAGACTCCTGGCGTTAAACTCCTGGTGCTAGACTCCTGGCGCTGATTCATAGTGGTAGACTCCTGGTGCTAGACTCCTGGTGCTAGACACTTGGTGCTAGACTCCTGGCGCTGACTCATAGTACTAGACTCCTGGTACTAGACTCCTGGTGCTAGACTCCTGGCGCTGATTCATAGTGCTAGACTCCTGGTGCTAGACTCCTGGCTCTAGGCTCCTGGTGCTAGGCTCCTGGTGCTAGACTCCTGGTGCTAGACTCCTGGTTCTAGACTCCTAGTGCTGACTCCTGGTTCTAAACTCCTGGTGCTAGACTCCTGGTGCTAGACTCCCGGCGCTAGACTCCTGGCGCTGGACTCCTGGCGCTGGACTCCTGGTGCTAGACTCCTGGCTCTAGACTCCTAGCGCTAGACTCCTGGCGTTAAACTCCTGGCGCTGACTCATAGTGGTAGATTCCTGGTGCTAGACTCCTAGTGCTAGATTCCTGGTACTGACTCATAGTGCTAGACTCCTGGCGCTGACTCATAGTGCTAGGCTCTTGGTGCTAGACTCGTGGTGCTAGACTCCTGGCACTGACTCATAGTGCTAGACTCCTGGTGCTAGACTCCTATTGCTAGACTCCTGGTGCTAGACTCCTGGCGCTGACTCATAGTGCTAGTCTCCTGGTGCTAGACTCCTATTGCTAGACTCCTGGTGCTAGACTCCTGATACTAGACTCCTGGCACTGACTCATAGTGCTAGACTCCTGGTGCTAGACTCCTGGTGCTAGACTACTGATGCTAGACACTTGGTGCTAGACTCCTGACGCTGACTCATAGTGCTAGACTCCTGGTCCTAGACTCCTGGCGCTGACTCATAGTGCTAGACTCCTAGTGCTAGACTTCTGGTGCTAAACTCCTGGTGCTAGACTCCTGGCGCTGACTAATAGTGCTGGCCTCCTGGTGCTAGACTCCTGGCGCTGACTCATAGTGCTAGACTCCTGGTGCTAGACTCCTGGCACTGACTCCTAGTGCTAGACTCCTGGTTCTAGACTCATGGTACTAGACTCCTGGCGCAAGACTCCTGGTGCTAGACTCCTGGTGCTAGATTCCTGGTTCTAGGCTCCTGGTTCTAGGCTCCTGGTACTAGACTCCTGGTGCTAGACTCCTGGTGCTAGACTCCTGGTTCTAGACTCCTAGTGCTAGACTCCTTGTGCTAGACTCATAGTGCTAGACTCCTGGTGCTAGACTCCTGGTTCTAGACTCCTGGTTCTAGACTCCTGGTGCTAGACTCATAATGGTAGTCTCCTGGTGCTAGTCTCCTGGTGCTAGACTCCTGGTTGTAGACTCCTAGTGCTAGTCTCCTGGTGCTAGACTCCTGGTTCTAGACTCCTGGTGCTAGACTCCTGGCGCTGACTCATAGTGCTAGACTCCTGGTTCTAGACTCAGAGTGCTAATCTCCTGGTGCTAGACTCCTGGCGCTGACTGATAGTGCTAGACTCCTGGTGCTAGACTCCTGGTGCTAGACCCCTGGTTCTAGACTCCTCGTGCTAGTCTCCTGGTGCTAGACTCCTGGTCCTAGACTCCTGGCGCTAGACTCCTGGTGCTAGACTCCTGGTTCTAGACTCCTGGTGCTAGTAACGTTCCTTCACCCCTAGAGACAACCTGACATCGCTGATACAAAATCAATCCTGATTCGAGTGTGTTCATTTAAATGAATATATAATTAAAAATAATGAATAAAATAAAGACAGTTTATATAACTCCAGGTTATAGCCCTGTGTGTGTGTGTGTGTGTGTGTGTGTGTGTGTGTGTGTGTGTGTGTGTGTGTGTGTGTGTGTGTGTGTGTGTGTGTGTGTGTGTTGATGGATTCGCGCCAGAGAGCAGAGGAGTCAGATCAGTCTGTCCAAACTTGCCCGCTGTACAGATACTGTTCATCAGATTTAATATAAACACTTAACGCTCTAATACTCTGGTTTGCTGGATCAGAGTGTATGATCTGAATTAAGGTGTCTCTTGTCCCCCAGGATGTGATTCTGGGTTCGGGCAGGCCACAGCGAGGCATCTGGACTCTCTGGGGTTCCAGGTGTTCGCCACAGTTCTGGATCTGAACTCTTCTGGAGCCAAAGATCTTCAGAGGAGCTGTTCCAGCCTGCTGACCCTGCTGAGGGTCGACATCACGCAGCAGAGCCACGTCCAGCAGGCCCTGACCCAGGTCCAGAGCCTGCTGGGGCCCCGGGGTGAGGACTCATTACCTAACTCATAACCCTAACCCTATCCCAGCAAAGCCACATCCAGCAGGCCCCTGGTCCAGAGCCTGCTGGGTCTCCGGGGTGAGGACTCATAAAGGTCCCCTATCTTGCAAAATGCACTTTGTGATGTCTTTTATACATAAATATGTGTCCCTGGGTCAGGGTTTAGGACTGATAAAGGTGACTCGTGTCAGGGTTCAGGACTCATAGTGCTGACTCAGGGCAGGGTTCAGGACTCATAATGCTGACTCAGGGTTCAGGACTCATAATGCTGACTCAGGTCAGGGTTCAGGACTCACAATGCTGACTCAGGGTTCAGGACTCATAATGCTGACTCAGGGTTCAGGACTCATAATGCTGACTCAGGGTTCAGGACTCATAATGCTGACTCAGGGTTCAGGACTCATCATGCTGACTCAGGGTTCAGGACTCATCATGCTGACTCAGGGTTCAGGACTCATAATGCTGACTCAGGGTTCAGGACTCATAATGCTGACTCAGGGTTCAGGACTCATCATGCTGACTCAGGGTTCAGGACTCATAATGCTGACTCAGGGTTCAGGACTCATAATGCTGACTCAGGGTTCAGGACTCATAATGCTGACTCAGGGTTCAGGACTCATGATGCTGACTCAGGGTTCAGGACTCATAATGCTGACTCAGGGTTCAGGACTCATAATGCTGACTCAGGGTTCAGGACTCATCATGCTGACTCAGGGTTCAGGACTCATAATGCTGACTCAGGGTTCAGGACTCATAATGCTGACTCAGGGTTCAGGACTCATGATGCTGACTCAGGGTTCAGGACTCATAATGCTGACTCAGGTCAGGGTTCAGGACTAAACTCTTCTCACACTGCAGCTGGCTGTGAGGAGAGGCTCAGAGTCATTTAAGGTTACACAGAGAGAGGAAGTGTGTGTGTGTGTGTGTGTGTGTGTGTGTGTGTGTGTGTGTGTGTGTGTGTGTGTGTGTGTGTGTGTGTGTGTGTGTGTGTGTGTGTGTGTGTGTGTGTGTGTGTGTGTGTGTGTGTGTGTGTGTGTGTGTGGGCGGGCTTATTCAATGAAAGAAGTGGAAGGAAAGGTCACTGAAACACACCCATGTACTCTCTCTGGAACAGTACGTGTGTGTGCGTGTGTGTGTGTGTGTGTGTGTGTGTGTGTGTGTGTGTGTGTGTGTGTCTCTGTGTGTGTGTGTGTGTGTGTGTGTGTGTGTGTGTGTGTGTGTGTGTGTGTGTGGTCCTTTGTGCAGACAGGTGTCTTAAAGTCTTTGACGGTGATTTCCAGCTGCTGCAGAGATAATCTCAGATAATCCGTTAACAGAGCGACAGCAGGAGGAAGTATTAAACACAGGAAGCATATCGTCGTTCTTTATAAACCTGTGCTCATCTCAGTTTATCCCGCGTTGACTTTGAACCCTGATCAATGCAGGCAGGAAGTCACCTTTGGGTTCAGGTGTTATCTCCCATCGGCCCGTAAACACGGGGCAGGGCATTGTGGGTAACGGCGAGGCGTGTTTACACCAAGCGGCAAACTCTGGGGAAGAGCCGGGACGCCAATGCGGAAGTGCCTCAAACTGCAGTTCATCTAGTGGCCAGTAGGGGCAGTCTGCAGAAGGGAGCAATTTCCATAGACCCCCATGTTAAAATGCCCAACTTTACAGCAGAGATAAACATGTTTACATCGTGGTTCAAAAAACCATATTCTCTGTATAGTTAGATCATCCCTTCATGAATATGGATTGGGGGGGTGAATTTTTTCTCAACTCATCTGTTTAATTAATATTAAGCCTTAAAGCTTTTGCATAAATTAGGGCGTGGTCACTTTGATGGACATCTACATGCCTCACTGTCAGATAACAGCAACTTGTCCACTCTGCTAGGCTACAACCATAGAGGCTACAACGTTAGTTAGTCATAGTGCTGTACTTGACCCTTTAGCTTTAGCCGTGTTCGTGGTGATTGTGCCTTTTAGGGAATATTGTTATAAATACCAGACAATTAAAATGTCGTGCTGTGCGCTTGAATGTACTAACAGAACTTCCAAGAAGTCTAAAATGATAATATTATACATGTCCCGTTCACAGGTGTTTGTGTGCTTGGTAGCTTAGCTTGTTACTTATTAGCCAGCTAAGGACGTAACCCTTTATACATATACATTTTAGTTTATGATTCAGCCTTGGGTAAGACTTTTATAGTCTATGGCTATGACGCCCATAATGCTAAACGGGAGCAAATGTTAATAGGGGACCCAATTATACCAGTGGTGGCCGCCGGAGCTAACGGAGACGCAGGGAGCTAGCTCCAGCCGGCGTCCCGGAGCTAGCCCACTGCGGCTCCGTTAGGTCCGGGCGGTGGAGTCCGTCGTTATAACTAGAGATCAAGGAATGCAGCGAAACGCAGACTTGGTTCGACTGCTGTAGTATTAGCTAAATAAATTATGTTGAACAAGGCTTATTAAGCTGAACATCGCCACAATTGTTCTGCTATGTATCGGTACTTCTTTTCTTAACGTTTGAATGACAAGCATTAAGAATAACAAAATATATCTAATTATCTGCAAGATTGTCTCATGTGATTATGAATGCAACGTTTATATAGGGGAACTACACTGTTAGCAGTAACTTGGTATGCATGTAATTTATGTTAGCTTAGCTTCTTAGCCTGAGCTAGCTCTGTTTACTTCCAGTTCGGAGGCAGCAGGTCCCGCCTCGGCTCCGCCTCTTTGCCCTTATTTGGAGCAGGCGGGATTAGACTCTGACGTCGCTGTCAAGCCGTTGGGCTTCTCGGCAACTCTGCAGAATCCTATGGGTGACGTCACGGACCCTACGTCCATTAATATATACAGTCTATGGTTTACACACACTGAGCTACAGAGAGCGTGCCCTCGCTCTGTACTCAGTGTGTGTGATACACTCAGTGTGTGTGATCACACTCAGTGTTGTGTGATCAGACTCAGCGTGTGTGATCACGCTCTGAGTGTGATCACGCTCATTCGGGTGTGTGTGGCAGGTCTGTGGGCTCTGGTGAATAACGCAGGAGTGTGTGTGAACTTCGGAGACGCCGAGCTCTCTCTGATGTCAAACTTCCGCGGCTGCATGGAGGTGAACTTCTTCGGGACGCTGAGCGTCACAAAGTGCTTCCTGCCTCTGCTGCGCCTCTCCAGGGGGAGGATCGTGAACATCTCCAGCCCTGCAGGTACACACACGCACACACACACACACACACACACACACACACACACACACACACACACACACACACACACACACACACACACACGCACACACACACACACACACACACACACACACACACACACACACACACACACACACACACACACACACACACACACACACACACACGCACGCACGCACGCACGCACGCACACGCACACACACACACACACAGAGAGAGACACACAGAGAGAGAGACACACAGGGAGAGAGACACACAGGGAGAGAGACACACAGGGAGAGACACACACAGGGAGAGACACACACACACACACACACACACACACACACAGAGAGAGACACACAGAGAGAGGGACACACAGGGAGAGAGACACACAGGGAGAGACACACACACACACACACACACACACACACACACACACAGAGAGAGAGACACACAGAGAGAGGGACACACAGAGAGAGAGACACACAGGGAGACACACACACACACACACATACACACACACACACATACACACAGAGAGACACACAGAGAGAGAGAGACACACACTCACTCACACACACACACACACACACACACACACACACACACACACACACACACACACACACACAGAGACAAACACACACACACACACACACACACACACAGAGAGAGACACACACACACACACACACACACACACACACACAGACACAGACACAGACACACACACACACACACACACACACACACACACACACACACACACACACAGAGAGACACACACACACACACATACACACACACACACACACACACACACACACACACAGAGAGAGAGAGAGACACACAGAGAGAGAGACACACAGGGAGAGAGACACACACACACACACACACACACACACAGAGAGAGAGACACACACACACACACACACACACACACACACACACACACACACACACAGAGAGAGAGACACACAGAGAGAGGGACACACAGAGAGAGAGACACACAGGGAGAGACACACACACACACACACACACACACACACACAGATGTTAGTATAAATCTTAATTGAGTGTTCTAGAAGAACTGAACCACAGATGAACTGCTGCCTTCATGCTCCAAACTAAACAAACAGAGCCTCTGCTCAGTGTACAAAGCTGGAGAACACACACACACACACACACACACACACACACACACACACACACACACACACACACACACACACACACACACACACACACACACACACACACACACACACACACACACACACACACACACACACACACACACACACACACACACACACACCTAGACTCACTCCAGGAACACACACATCAGCTGACCTCACCGTGCAGGGTTTCACATTGGGGGTCGTAGTATTCCTGGTTATTGAATGAGACGCCGACATGAACAAAAAGTGGGAATAGATCAGACGATATGAAATGAATAAATACTGATGTGGCATTCATGTAAAGAGCTCTTCCTTCACACACACTTTAATCAAGGTTCATGGAAATGACCCCGGTAGTTTCCCTGTCTTCAGGATGTGTACCATCATCATGATGCATTCAATGCTATCCTGTAACATGCAGTTAGACCCAGATGTTTTCACAGAGGTATGAATCAGATCAGAGTTGACCTTTAGCTTCCTCACGGAGAACATGGGATTTATGGGTTTGTTTTCAGCGTGGGGTCAGAAGGAGGATGACTGAAATGCTACTGGGTCCAGCACTAAATCTCTGCTGTTATCTGTAATCCCAGTTCACCTCCTCAGCACGCAGCAGGGAAAGAGAGGCTACATCAATATTAAAATGCTTTGGTTTGAATAAAGCAGCTACTGAACTCCGTCAGACACAGGTTTAATGTTTAATGACACGTTTAATGACACGTTTAATGACACGTTTAATGACACGTTTAATGACACGTTTAATGGACTTGTTGTTGTGTTTAAAGAACAAAACCAAAACAACAAGCTCAGAATAATGTGGAAATTAAATAAAAGGTTTCTTACATCAACGTTTACTTCTGTCAACAACTGGATAGTCTGAAGTTAACTCGCAGAGTACTGGAGGATCTCCATCCGAAACACATCGTTCAGATGATCCTAAATGTATTACACAGGGTGGTGCGGGAATGAGTCCCTAAACACCCTGACATCTGCACTCAGCATGTCATCACTTTAAATCAATGGTTTCTTGAGTGTGTTTTAGGTTGTTATCCTGAAATAAGTAAATACCCCACTGGTGAATTTAGAAAAACGGAGGTTGCTAACAAGTTTGTAAATTTCATTAGCCTCCTTTAGCTTAGCGGTGGTGACTTGAAGTCATGTGACCGTGCTGTAGTTCCTTTATAGCCTAACATTAGCCTCCTTTAGCTTAGCGGTGGTGACTTGAAGTCATGTGACCGTGCTGTAGTTCCTTTATAGCCTAACATTAGCCTCCTTTAGCTTAGCGGTGGTGACGTGAAGTCATGTGACCGTGCTGTAGTTCCTTTATAGCCTAACATTAGCCTCCTTTAGCTTAGCGGTGGTGACGTGAAGTCATTTGACCGTGCTGTAGTTCCTTTATAGCCCAACATTAGCCTCCTTTAGCTTAGCGGTGGTGACGTGAAGTCATGTGACCGTGCTGTAGTTCCTTTATAGCCTAACATTAGCCTCCTTTAGCTTAGCGGTGGTGACGTGAAGTCATGTGACCGTGCTGTAGTTCCTTTATAGCCTAACATTAGCCTCCTTTAGCTTAGCGGTGGTGACGTGAAGTCATGTGACCGTGCTGTAGTTCCTTTATAGCCCAACATTAGAAACCTTTAGCTTAGCTGTGGTGACGTGAAGTCATGTGACCGTGCTGTAGTTCCTTTATAGCCCAACATTAGCCTCCTTTAGCTTAGCGGTGGTGACGTGAAGTCATGTGACCGTGCTGTAGTTCCTTTATAGCCCAACATTAGCTACCTTTAGCTTAGCGGTGGTGACGTGAAGTCATGTGACCGTGCTGTAGTTCCTTTATAGCCCAACATTAGCCTCCTTTAGGTTAGCGTTGGTGATGTGAAGTCATGTGACCGTGCTGTAGTTCCTTTATAGCCCAACATTAGCCTCCTTTAGCCTAGCGGTGGTGACGTGAAGTCATGTGACCGTGCTGTAGTTCCTTTATAGCCCAACATTAGCCTCCTTTAGCTTAGCGGTGGTGACGTGAAGTCATGTGACCGTGCTGTAGTTCCTTTATAGCCCAACATTAGCCACCTTTAGCTTAGCGGTGGTGACGTGAAGTCATGTGACCGTGCTGTAGTTCCTTTATAGCCCAACGTTAGCCTCCTTTAGCTTAGCGGTGGTGACGTGAAGTCATGTGACCGTGCTGTAGTTCCTTTATAGCCCAACATTAGCCACCTTTAGCTTAGCGGTGGTGACGTGAAGTCATGTGACCGTGCTGTAGTTCCTTTATAGCCCAACATTA
Organism: Notothenia rossii; assembly: GCF_949606895.1. Taxonomy (NCBI): domain Eukaryota; kingdom Metazoa; phylum Chordata; class Actinopteri; order Perciformes; family Nototheniidae; genus Notothenia; species Notothenia rossii. Next base: position 115,916 of record NW_027640030.1, on the reverse strand, counting down.
GCCACCTTTAGCTTAGCGGTGGTGACGTGAAGTCATGTGACCGTGCTGTAGTTCCTTTATAGCCCAACATTAGCCTCCTTTAGCTTAGCGGTGGTGACGTGAAGTCATGTGACCGTGCTGTAGTTCCTTTATAGCCCAACATTAGCCTCCTTTAGCTTAGCTGTGGTGACGTGAAGTCATGTGACCGTGCTGTAGTTCCTTTATAGCCCAACATTAGCCTCCTTTAGCTTAGCTGTGGTGAAGTGAAGTCATGTGACCGTGCTGTAGTTCCTTTATAGCCCAACATTAGCCTCCTTTAGCTTAGCGGTGGTGACGTGAAGTCATGTGACCGTGCTGTAGTTCCTTTACAGCCCAACATTAGCCACCTTTAGCTTAGCGGTGATGACGTGAAGTCATGTGACCGTGCTGTAGTTCATCACATGTTACCTGTGTTGTGATGTCACATGTTACCTGTGCTCAGGTGACCAGCCGTTCCCCTGCCTCGCTGCGTACGGAGCCTCTAAAGCAGCTCTGAACCTGCTTACCTCCACCCTGAGACACGAGCTGGAGCCCTGGGGGGTCCAGGTGTGCACCGTGCTTCCCTCCTCTTTCAGGACAGGTGAGACCTCCACCTGTACACAACCAAACTTGTCCTCAGGTACCAGGTCACATGTGCAGTTTCTGCAGCTCTGATTGGATGTGTTAGTACCAGGTCACATGTGCAGTTTCTGCAGCTCTGATTGGATGTGAGAGTAGGTCATATGGTCTGTGAGGTTACCCCGGGATACTGCAGGCCGTTGGGTTTTTATAGAGCATGTAGTGGTTTGGCCTCCTGCTGAACATGATGACAGGCCTCCTGCTGAGGACAATACTGTCCTAATGAGGACCACATGTGGGATGGCCATCTGTTCACACACACACACACACACACACACACACACACACACACACACACACACACACACACACACACACACACACACACACACACACACACACACACACACACACACACACACACACACACACAGGATGTGTTTAGCTGATGTTGGCCTCCTCTCTGCTGTTAGAGAAACACAAAGTTGTCACGTCTTAAACAGTGTCCACTAGGTTAGAGACCAGGTGCTAAAATCACACCCTGAGACAGAGCAGAACACTTTAAACTTTATTCTGTTTTTAGCAACTTTATTTTGATAAATAAAAATTCGGGGTGATTCGGGGTGAAGGGGGGTGAATGGAGGTGATTCGGGGTGATTCGGGGTGAATGGGGGTGATTCGGGGTGAATGGAGGTGATTCGGGGTGATTCGGGGTGAATGGAGGTGATTCGGGGTGATTCGGGGTGAATGGGGGTGATTCGGGGTGATTCGGGGTGATTCGAGGTGATTCGGGGTGATTCGGGGGGAAACACCGCCTGATGGAAAAGGACAGACCGTTCTTTATGATGACGGTTCTGAGCTGTGAAAACACTCTTTGTTCTTCAAGTTTTCGAACATGGCGTTTGTCCTCAATCGTTCTTTAACTCTAACGATGTTTCAACGTCTCGCTGTGGGAGGAGGTGTGCGTGTGTGTGTGCGTGTGTGCGTGCGTGCGTGCGTGCGTGCGCGTGTGTGCGTGTGTGCAGAACACTGGAAGTAGATCATGAGAACATAATATAACCTCATTTTGTGAAGCTGCTGTATTAACTGCGGTTTCTGATGGATTAACCCTTCATTATACAAACTGTGTGTGTGTGTGTGTGTGTGTGTGTGTGTGTGTGTGTGTGTGTGTGTGTGTGTGTGTGTGTGTGTGTGTGTGTGTGTGTGTGTGTGTGTGTGTGTGTGTGTGTGTGTGTGTGTGTGTGTGTGTGTGTTCAGGGCAGTCCAGTAACTCTGAGTACTGGGAGCAGCAGCACCAGCGCCTCCTGAGGGATCTTCCCCCCGCGCTGCTGCAGGATTACGGAGAGGATTACGTGACGGAGACGAAGGATCTTTTTAAATCTCACGCCTCCCGAGCGGACCCTGACCTCCGCCCAGTGATCGAGACCATCGTCCGCGCGCTGCTTGCCCCCCGGCCGAGACCACGCTACTTCGCTGGGCCAGGAGTCGGCCTCATGTACTTCATCAGCAGCTATCTTCCAGAAAACCTGAGCAGCCGCTTCCTGCAGAAACTCTTTGTGAAGAAAACGCTGCTTCCACACGCTCTGAGGAAGGGCATCTACCTGAGGATCAACAACAACAACAACAACAACAACAACAACAACGAAGACGAGGAGAAGCTGAAGTAGAGACCTTCGTGATTTTTTGTTTCATTCCGACACACAACTTCCTGTGCCAACACAGCAGCGTCTTCATCACATGTCAACCAGCAGATACAGAAACATCAGCGCTGAGATCAAAAGAAATACAACACTGATCTGAAGAAGGTGAAGAGACATTCAGCATTAGCCGTTAGCATGTTCGGGACCATCGGTTTAAACAAATAGTATGGAGTTAAATCAATTAATCAATTAAAACTTTATTCAGGATTCAATTAGGTTTAAACCAGGATTTAATCAGGATGGAATCTGATTTGTTCTCTGACTCGAAGCGCTGGACTACCGGAAAGGAAACAGAATCCTTTCAAATCAAAAGTTACAGTTTAGATGTTTCTCGGAACCAAAATAACTTAACTTTATATTTGATTTCAGCTTATCTGACTTCCTGTTAACCTTCACAGTAAAAGCACAAGTGTAGAGGACTTTGAAGCACGATGAGTTTAGGCTTTCGTCACCTGACGTCTTTCATCACAAACACACGAGAGGTTTTATGTAGCTTTGCATCGTCTGCGAATGATTATCAATAATTAAACGTCCAATAAAACTGAAAACGCTGCTACGTTTTTAACACAACAAATGTGTTACTGAACCCGTCATTCCTCAGGAACAGCCTCGCTAATGAGCAGCTTTTCAAAATTAGATCTGGAGAGCGCCCCCCCCCCACTACTGACTCTGATGTTATGATTTAATATATGAACATAAAGAGTTATTTTTCCACCTTTAACTTTATTTATTGTGGAGTCATAAATACACACAGTGTGAGAAAATGAATATTTTTTTAATATGTTCCTGAGGTCTGTGGAAATCTCCTCCTTCTTCATCATCATCATCATCATCATCATCATCATCATCATCATTATTATTGTTGTTATTATTATTATTGGAAATATTATTATTTTATATTCTGCCCACTTTTCTGTTTTTGAATCAAATTATTTATGGCGTCTTATCTTTTATCATCACTTTAACTGTGAATTTTGTATTAAAGCATAAAAAAAACACAAATATGATGTAAAATGTTCCCATGTTTTGTTCTTTGAGAGAAATAAAGTCAACTTTTCCAGACTCGCTTCCTCTGGTGTGTGATTACCTAAAAGAAAAGCTAGCCATGGAGTGCCACAGGGCTCAGTGCTTGGACCTATT
>NW_027640030.1:0-110000 GCF_949606895.1 Notothenia rossii | reverse complement strand
AATTCACTTCAGAAACAATTAAAGGTAGGGTCCTTCAGAAACACTTAAAGGTGGGGTAGGTCATTCACTTCAGAAACACTTAAAGGTGGGGTAGGTCATTCACTTCAGAAACAATTAAAGGTAAGGAAGTCTGAAGGAAGGGGCCGGTTTAGTTTCGGCTGCGTACTTCCAAACACTCGAGCTGGTTTCTCCATTCTTACCTATCCCGCCTCTAAGTTATTGTCCTCTCGAGACCGTGAGGAATCTTGATGTTATATTTCATTTTTGTATTAACCTGATAAGCCCGAGAGACCCCGGTACCGGGGGCCTCCTGCAACATCTTGCAGGAAACAGTGTCTGAGGGCATGTTCATTTAATAAACTATGAATGTTTTTTATCCATGTAACGGGAAGAAACTCATCTAACTGATCATTTAAAAAAAAATTCAAAAAAACCCCCCACAATGCTAACGCTGAGCCTCTGAATTAGCAACGAGCTAAAAATGCTAACAGATGACTGCACCGAAATTCACTCACAAAACCTTATTATTTATCTTTGCTGCACATCTCAACCCATCTTTTCACATCGTGAGGAGACACAGAATCGAGGGGTACCCTCATTATCACTCAATTATATGAACTCTCGGAGATAATAACAAGAACAGACATCAAATCATATGGAGCTAGGTAGCTAGAAACGCTAACATGGCTCACCTGTGGCGTATTCTGGTCAAAAGTGGTCTTCAATGGCATTAAAACGATAAAAACGCTGCTGAAGTTAATCCATAGGTTAATCTAATGTGTCTGTGTCCCTTTGAAATGATTTCTGATAATCCATAAGCAATAAACCTGCTTTTCGGTTTCCAGATGTCAGAGCTAGAGAAAGCTTCACTCTGGTGCAAAACTGTGCACACGAAACCCCCACCTTTTTGTTTTACCATGTGTGTGAGTGGGGAGATTCCCCTTCGATTCTATTGGCTCTAACGGTAAGAAAGAGATGTCAATCACCAAAATCGACCAATGGTTTCCAGAGAAACGGAAAAAAAAACATTTCCACCCAAATCACCTAAAGAGGTGGAGTTTTTTTTGCTAAATCTCTCTAAAAAGGTCAGATGTCACTTGTTTTGCATCAATCTTGATACAGGGTACTTATTATATGTTGTACTTTGGATTCCTAAAGCTTTTAGTCTACCTTACCATCATCCAAGGGTAGTTTTTACTATAAGTAAAAAACAAATTGGACGGACACAATCATTTAGTTTTTTACTGTGTTCAATCTGAATTTTCTTTAAAATAAAAAACATCTATATTGATTCTGACTTTTCTACATCCAACTCACAGGTTTATCATTACTTTGAGAAAGAAGATTATTAACTTAACCCTTTTAGAAGGGAAGATATGGTCATTTGTTCTGGGAATGTCTTTTTCGAGCCTGAAACCTGAAAAACAGGCTCAGGGCTTAACTGGTTAAAAGGAGTGATCCCTCTGGAGGGAAGTTCACTCTTTATTTTAATATTTCAGAAAACTTCACCAGCTCCCTTTGGAATTGGATATTTGATTAATTCAAACATAAAAACATTACATTTGAAATTAAATCAGAAAGTGTGCCACTTGAAGACGAGCAGCGTATAAAGATCAAACCATGTAGGAACTGCTTTTTAAAATGTTTATATAAATAAACAGAATGAAAGTGGTCAAAAAAAGAAATACTATTACCTATAATCTTAGGGGTAATCATACAAAAGAATGATCTCTATTTAAATAGCCCTTTTCTAAGAAACAATGAAATGAATAACAATTATTTTTGAAACATTTCTCTCTGGGGTCCCACTGGGGTCTGTCCTGGGTCCCCTCCTCTTCTCTCATTAGCCCTCATGCTTCTCCTGTCACAGCTAAACAGACACACAGCTGACTCTGTCTTGGTTTATTGCATTTACTGTATGGTCACACACACTGTCATTAGATCACACTCTGTTATTAGATCACACTCTGTTATTAGATCACACTGTTATTAGATCACACTGTTATTAGATCACACTGTTATTAGATCACACTGTTATTAGATCACTCTGTTATTAGATCACTCTGTTATTAGATCACTCTGTTATTAGATCACACTCTGTTATTAGATCACACTGTTATTAGATCACACTGTTATTAGATCACACTGTTATTAGATCACTCTGTTATTAGATCACTCTGTTATTAGATCACACTGTTATTAGATCACACTCTGTTATTAGATCACACTGTTATTAGATCACACTGTTATTAGATCACACTGTTATTAGATCACACTCTGTTATTAGATCACACTGTTATTAGATCACACTCTGTTATTAGATCACACTGTTATTAGATCACACTGTTATTAGATCACTCTCTGTTATTAGATCACTCTGTTATTAGATCACACTGTTATTAGATCACTCTGTTATTAGATCACTCTGTTATTAGATCACACTCTGTTATTAGATCACACTGTTATTAGATCACACTGTTATTAGATCACTCTCTGTTATTAGATCACTCTGTTATTAGATCACACTGTTATTAGATCACACTCTGTTATTAGATCACTCTGTTATTAGATCACTCTGTTATTAGATCACACTGTTATTAGATCACTCTGTTATTAGATCACACTGTTATTAGATCACTCTGTTATTAGATCACTCTGTTATTAGATCACTCTGTTATTAGATCACACTGTTATTAGATCACACTGTTATTAGATCACTCTGTTATTAGATCACACTCTGTTATTAGATCACTCTGTTATTAGATCACACTGTTATTAGATCACACTGTTATTAGATCACTCTGTTATTAGATCACACTCTGTTATTAGATCACTCTGTTATTAGATCACACTGTTATTAGATCACACTGTTATTAGATCACTCTGTTATTAGATCACACTGTTATTAGATCACACTGTTATTAGATCACTCTGTTATTAGATCACACTCTGTTATTAGATCACTCTGTTATTAGATCACACTCTGTTATTAGATCATACTGTTATTAGATCACTCTGTTATTAGATCACACTCTGTTATTAGATCACACTGTTATTAGATCACTCTGTTATTAGATCACACTCTGTTATTAGATCACTCTGTTATTAGATCACTCTGTTATTAGATCACACTCTGTTATTAGATCACTCTGTTATTAGATCACTCTGTTATTAGATCACACTGTTATTAGATCACTCTGTTATTAGATCACTCTGTTATTAGATCACTCTGTTATTAGATCACACTGTTATTAGATCACACTGTTATTAGATCACTCTGTTATTAGATCACACTCTGTTATTAGATCACACTGTTATTAGATCACACTCTGTTATTAGATCACTCTGTTATTAGATCACTCTGTTATTAGATCACACTGTTATTAGATCACACTCTGTTATTAGATCACTCTGTTATTAGATCACACTCTGTTATTAGATCACACTGTTATTAGATCACACTCTGTTATTAGATCACACTGTTATTAGATCACACTCTGTTATTAGATCACACTCTGTTATTAGATCACACTCTGTTATTAGATCACACTCTGTTATTAGATCACACTCTGTTATTAGATCACACTGTTATTAGATCACACTCTGTTATTAGATCACACTCTGTTATTAGATCACACTCTGTTATTAGATCACACTCTGTTATTAGATCACACTGTTATTAGATCACACTCTGTTATTAGATCACACTCTGTTATTAGATCACTCTGTTATTAGATCACACTCTGTTATTAGATCACACTGTTATTAGATCACTCTGTTATTAGATCACACTCTGTTATTAGATCACTCTGTTATTAGATCACACTGTTATTAGATCACACTCTGTTATTAGATCACACTCTGTTATTAGATCACACTCTGTTATTAGATCACTCTGTTATTAGATCACACTGTTATTAGATCACACTCTGTTATTAGATCACACTGTTATTAGATCACACTCTGTTATTAGATCACACTCTGTTATTAGATCACACTGTTATTAGATCACACTCTGTTATTAGATCACACTCTGTTATTAGATCACTCTGTTATTAGATCACACTCTGTTATTAGATCACTCTGTTATTAGATCACACTCTGTTATTAGATCATACTCTGTTATTAGATCATACTCTGTTATTAGATCACACTGTTATTAGATCACACTCTGTTATTAGATCACACTCTGTTATTAGATCACTCTGTTATTAGATCACACTCTGTTATTAGATCACACTGTTATTAGATCACACTCTGTTATTAGATCACACTCTGTTATTAGATCACACTCTGTTATTAGATCACTCTGTTATTAGATCACACTCTGTTATTAGATCACACTGTTATTAGATCACACTGTTATTAGATCATACTCTGTTATTAGATCACACTGTTATTAGATCACTCTGTTATTAGATCACACTGTTATTAGATCACACTCTGTTATTAGATCACACACTGTTATTAGATCACTCTCTGTTATTAGATCATACTCTGTTATTAGATCACTCTGTTATTAGATCACACTCTGTTATTAGATCACTCTGTTATTAGATCACTCTCTGTTATTAGATCACACTCTGTTATTAGATCACTCTGTTATTAGATCACTCTGTTATTAGATCACACTCTGTTATTAGATCACACTCTGTTATTAGATCACTCTCTGTTATTAGATCACACTCTGTTATTAGATCACACTGTTATTAGATCACACTGTTATTAGATCACTCTCTGTTATTAGATCACACTCTGTTATTAGATCACTCTGTTATTAGATCACTCTCTGTTATTAGATCACACTCTGTTATTAGATCATACTCTGTTATTAGATCACTCTCTGTTATTAGATCACACTCTGTTATTAGATCACTCTCTGTTATTAGATCACACTCTGTTATTAGATCACTCTCTGTTATTAGATCACACTCTGTTATTAGATCACACTCTGTTATTAGATCACTCTGTTATTAGATCACTCTCTGTTATTAGATCACACTCTGTTATTAGATCATACTCTGTTATTAGATCACTCTCTGTTATTAGATCACACTCTGTTATTAGATCACTCTCTGTTATTAGATCACACTCTGTTATTAGATCACACTCTGTTATTAGATCACTCTGTTATTAGATCACTCTCTGTTATTAGATCACACTCTGTTATTAGATCATACTCTGTTATTAGATCACACTCTGTTATTAGATCACACTCTGTTATTAGATCACTCTGTTATTAGATCACACTCTGTTATTAGATCACACTCTGTTATTAGATCACTCTGTTATTAGATCACACTGTTATTAGATCACACTGTTATTAGATCACACTGTTATTAGATCACTCTGTTATTAGATCACACTGTTATTAGATCACTCTGTTATTAGATCACACTGTTATTAGATCACACTCTGTTATTAGATCACACTGTTATTAGATCACACTCTGTTATTAGATCACACTCTGTTATTAGATCACACTGTTATTAGATCACACTCTGTTATTAGATCACACTGTTATTAGATCACACTGTTATTAGATCACACTCTGTTATTAGATCACTCTGTTATTAGATCACACTGTTATTAGATCACACTCTGTTATTAGATCACACTCTGTTATTAGATCACACTGTTATTAGATCACACTCTGTTATTAGATCACACTGTTATTAGATCACTCTGTTATTAGATCACACTCTGTTATTAGATCACACTGTTATTAGATCACACTCTGTTATTAGATCACACTGTTATTAGATCACACTGTTATTAGATCACTCTCTGTTATTAGATCACACTGTTATTAGATCACACTGTTATTAGATCACTCTGTTATTAGATCACACTGTTATTAGATCACTCTGTTATTAGATCACACTCTGTTATTAGATCACACTGTTATTAGATCACACTCTGTTATTAGATCACACTGTTATTAGATCACTCTGTTATTAGATCACACTGTTATTAGATCACACTGTTATTAGATCACACTGTTATTAGATCACACTGTTATTAGATCACACTGTTATTAGATCACTCTGTTATTAGATCACACTGTTATTAGATCACTCTGTTATTAGATCACACTCTGTTATTAGATCACACTGTTATTAGATCACACTCTGTTATTAGATCACACTGTTATTAGATCACTCTGTTATTAGATCACACTGTTATTAGATCACACTCTGTTATTAGATCACTCTGTTATTAGATCACTCTGTTATTAGATCACACTCTGTTATTAGATCACACTGTTATTAGATCACTCTGTTATTAGATCACACTGTTATTAGATCACTCTGTTATTAGATCACACTCTGTTATTAGATCACACTGTTATTAGATCACACTCTGTTATTAGATCACACTGTTATTAGATCACTCTGTTATTAGATCACACTGTTATTAGATCACACTGTTATTAGATCACACTGTTATTAGATCACACTGTTATTAGATCACACTGTTATTAGATCACTCTGTTATTAGATCACACTGTTATTAGATCACTCTGTTATTAGATCACACTCTGTTATTAGATCACACTGTTATTAGATCACACTCTGTTATTAGATCACACTGTTATTAGATCACTCTGTTATTAGATCACACTGTTATTAGATCACACTCTGTTATTAGATCACTCTGTTATTAGATCACTCTGTTATTAGATCACACTCTGTTATTAGATCACACTGTTATTAGATCACACTGTTATTAGATCACTCTGTTATTAGATCACACTGTTATTAGATCACTCTGTTATTAGATCACACTCTGTTATTAGATCACACTGTTATTAGATCACACTCTGTTATTAGATCACACTGTTATTAGATCACTCTGTTATTAGATCACACTGTTATTAGATCACACTCTGTTATTAGATCACACTGTTATTAGATCACACTCTGTTATTAGATCACACTGTTATTAGATCACACTGTTATTAGATCACACTGTTATTAGATCACACTGTTATTAGATCACACTCTGTTATTAGATCACTCTCTGTTATTAGATCACACTCTGTTATTAGATCACACTGTTATTAGATCACTCTGTTATTAGATCACTCTGTTATTAGATCACACTGTTATTAGATCACACTCTGTTATTAGATCACACTCTGTTATTAGATCACTCTGTTATTAGATCACTCTGTTATTAGATCACACTGTTATTAGATCACACTGTTATTAGATCACTCTGTTATTAGATCACACTGTTATTAGATCACACTCTGTTATTAGATCACACTCTGTTATTAGATCACACTCTGTTATTAGATCACTCTGTTATTAGATCACACTCTGTTATTAGATCACTCTGTTATTAGATCACACTCTGTTATTAGATCACACTCTGTTATTAGATCACACTCTGTTATTAGATCACACTCTGTTATTAGATCACTCTGTTATTAGATCACACTCTGTTATTAGATCACTCTGTTATTAGATCACACTGTTATTAGATCACACTCTGTTATTAGATCACACTGTTATTAGATCACACTCTGTTATTAGATCACACTCTGTTATTAGATCACACTCTGTTATTAGATCACTCTGTTATTAGATCACACTCTGTTATTAGATCACACTCTGTTATTAGATCACTCTGTTATTAGATCACACTCTGTTATTAGATCACACTGTTATTAGATCACACACTGTTATTAGATCACTCTCTGTTATTAGATCACACTCTGTTATTAGATCACACTGTTATTAGATCACACTCTGTTATTAGATCACACTCTGTTATTAGATCACACTCTGTTATTAGATCACACTCTGTTATTAGATCACACTCTGTTATTAGATCACACACTGTTATTAGATCACTCTCTGTTATTAGATCATACTCTGTTATTAGATCACTCTGTTATTAGATCACACTCTGTTATTAGATCACTCTGTTATTAGATCACTCTCTGTTATTAGATCACACTCTGTTATTAGATCACTCTGTTATTAGATCACTCTCTGTTATTAGATCACACTCTGTTATTAGATCACACTCTGTTATTAGATCACTCTGTTATTAGATCACTCTCTGTTATTAGATCACACTCTGTTATTAGATCACACTCTGTTATTAGATCACTCTGTTATTAGATCACACTCTGTTATTAGATCACTCTCTGTTATTAGATCACACTCTGTTATTAGATCACACTCTGTTATTAGATCACTCTGTTATTAGATCACTCTCTGTTATTAGATCACACTCTGTTATTAGATCACACTCTGTTATTAGATCACACTCTGTTATTAGATCACACTCTGTTATTAGATCACACTCTGTTATTAGATCATACTCTGTTATTAGATCACACTCTGTTATTAGATCACACTCTGTTATTAGATCACACTCTGTTATTAGATCACACTCTGTTATTAGATCACACTCTGTTATTAGATCACACTCTGTTATTAGATCACTCTGTTATTAGATCACACTGTTATTAGATCACACTGTTATTAGATCACACTGTTATTAGATCACTCTGTTATTAGATCACACTGTTATTAGATCACACTGTTATTAGATCACACTGTTATTAGATCACTCTGTTATTAGATCACACTGTTATTAGATCACTCTGTTATTAGATCACACTGTTATTAGATCACACTCTGTTATTAGATCACTCTGTTATTAGATCACTCTGTTATTAGATCACACTGTTATTAGATCACACTCTGTTATTAGATCACTCTGTTATTAGATCACACTCTGTTATTAGATCACACTGTTATTAGATCACACTCTGTTATTAGATCACTCTGTTATTAGATCACACTCTGTTATTAGATCACACTGTTATTAGATCACTCTGTTATTAGATCACACTGTTATTAGATCACACTCTGTTATTAGATCACACTCTGTTATTAGATCACACTCTGTTATTAGATCACTCTGTTATTAGATCACACTCTGTTATTAGATCACACTCTGTTATTAGATCACACTCTGTTATTAGATCACTCTGTTATTAGATCACGCTGTTATTAGATCACACTGTTATTAGATCACACTCTGTTATTAGATCACACTCTGTTATTAGATCACACTCTGTTATTAGATCACACTCTGTTATTAGATCACTCTGTTATTAGATCACACTGTTATTAGATCACACTGTTATTAGATCACTCTGTTATTAGATCACACTGTTATTAGATCACACTCTGTTATTAGATCACTCTGTTATTAGATCACACTCTGTTATTAGATCACTCTGTTATTAGATCACACTCTGTTATTAGATCACACTCTGTTATTAGATCACACTCTGTTATTAGATCACTCTGTTATTAGATCACGCTGTTATTAGATCACACTGTTATTAGATCACACTCTGTTATTAGATCACACTCTGTTATTAGATCACACTCTGTTATTAGATCACACTCTGTTATTAGATCACTCTGTTATTAGATCACACTCTGTTATTAGATCACACTCTGTTATTAGATCACACTGTTATTAGATCACACTCTGTTATTAGATCACACTGTTATTAGATCACACTGTTATTAGATCACTCTGTTATTAGATCACTCTGTTATTAGATCACACTCTGTTATTAGATCACTCTGTTATTAGATCACTCTGTTATTAGATCACACTGTTATTAGATCACTCTGTTATTAGATCACTCTGTTATTAGATCACTCTGTTATTAGATCACTCTGTTATTAGATCACTCTGTTATTAGATCACACTGTTATTAGATCACACTCTGTTATTAGATCACTCTGTTATTAGATCACACTGTTATTAGATCACACTCTGTTATTAGATCACACTGTTATTAGATCACACTCTGTTATTAGATCACACTCTGTTATTAGATCACACTCTGTTATTAGATCACACTCTGTTATTAGATCACACTCTGTTATTAGATCACACTGTTATTAGATCACTCTGTTATTAGATCACACTCTGTTATTAGATCACTCTGTTATTAGATCACTCTGTTATTAGATCATACTGTTATTAGATCACACTGTTATTAGATCACACTGTTATTAGATCACACTCTGTTATTAGATCACACTCTGTTATTAGATCACACTCTGTTATTAGATCACTCTGTTATTAGATCACTCTGTTATTAGATCACTCTGTTATTAGATCACACTGTTATTAGATCACACTGTTATTAGATCACACTCTGTTATTAGATCACACTCTGTTATTAGATCACTCTGTTATTAGATCACACTCTGTTATTAGATCACACTGTTATTAGATCACACTGTTATTAGATCACACTGTTATTAGATCACACTCTGTTATTAGATCACACTCTGTTATTAGATCACTCTGTTATTAGATCAGACTGTTATTAGATCACTCTGTTATTAGATCACACTCTGTTATTAGATCACACTGTTATTAGATCACTCTGTTATTAGATCACTCTGTTATTAGATCACACTCTGTTATTAGATCACACTGTTATTAGATCACACTCTGTTATTAGATCACACTGTTATTAGATCACACTCTGTTATTAGATCACTCTGTTATTAGATCACACTGTTATTAGATCACACTCTGTTATTAGATCACACTGTTATTAGATCACTCTGTTATTAGATCACACTCTGTTATTAAGTATTAAATGCAATAAATGATACTAGTGGTCAAACAGAGGTACTACAACGTGTGGGTGTGTGTGTGTGTGTGTGTGTGTGTGTGTGTGTGTGTGTGTGTGTGTGTGTGTGTGTGTGTGTGTGTGTGTGTGTGTGTGTGTGTGTGTGTGTGTGTGTGTGTGTGTGTTGCGGTGTGGTGATGAGGCCCATGATCGTAGCTGCTCATGCTAGCTTATCTCAGCTAAAGGTGGAACGGAGATTTGGTGCGTGGAGTTCAACTCTGAACCTATCTGGGGTCAGAGTTCAATTTCACGCACCAAATCTCCATTTCACTTACATATGTACATACAAAATGTGTGCTTTTAAAATGTTATATTCAATATTGTCATTTTAAAAATTAAAAATGTATTCAATAATCTTTTTAGACGGAGCTCCATGGTGACTTGTGCTATTTTTAGAACATGCACGCGGGCGACCAATTTCCCCCCTGCGGGCGACTTAGTCCCCGCGGGCGACTTAGTCCCCGCGGGCACCGCGTTGGCTACCCCTGCCGTAAAGCATGTTGCAACACTGTCGTAACAGCCTTAACTCTGTATGCATTGTATGCACATGTGACATCTCCCCTTTTTTAGTTATTTAATTTGAAATAAGTGTAAAGAGTTTTGACAGATTAGTCACAGCATCATCCTGTAAGAGTAAGCAACAGTCAAACTGTGATAGCAAATGTTCATTCAGTCGTACTGACTAACCTAAGTGTCCTATGGATACAGGTTCACTTCACAGATGATGTGAATAAAGATGGGTAGCCAATACCTTCAGTAGTGCTGTTACAACATAACATTCAAGATGCAACTTTTCTTTTCTAAACATTGCAGCAGTAATATCACATAACATTCACAATAAACAGAACTCAAATTGCAGCAGACTCAGAGTCCTGTGTTTCCCTATGCATGTTCTCCCCCCCAAAGGCCACCTCCAGAGGTCATTGTGAAACACCCAAAACACTCCTGTCTACAAGTCCAACCTAGTGTCCGGCTTACTGACATGGCCAGACCTGGTCTGAACACGTCCTGGTGTTGGTGTATGCGTCATTACCTCACTTGGTTTCAGGGTAACAGTCTCTGGTGTGTTGGCGCTTACAGGCTGGGAAATCGCCACGGGAAGTTGGTTCTGCCCGGAGATGAAGTCGGTTCCGCCGCAGCACTGCACCTCCTTGTGTGTTAATGAGGTAACACGCTCCTTTGAGACGATCGCTGGTGTCTTCCAGGACTTGTCGTTGTGGAGCTTGGTGTAGACTGTGTCTCCTGGTTGTAGAGCTGGTAGATGCCTGGCACCATGTCGTCCGTTGTAATAAAAGGCTTGTTTTGCTTTCTCGCTGGTGTCCTTTTCTTTGACAATCTGTCTGTTAGGCCATTGTGGCCGTAGATTTTTCTCGAGTGTCGGGAGCGTCGCTCTGATCTTTCTCCCCATTAGCAGTTCTGCTGGACTGACTCCTGTGCTAGTACAGGGAGTGGATCTATAGCACATAAGGGCTATCAGCGGACCTTCCTGACGAAGGATTCTCTTAGCGGTCTGCACTGCTCTCTCTGCATGACCGTTTCCTTGAGGATGGTGAGGACTAGGCGTGATGTGTCTGAAGTCCAGCCGCTGTGCCAGCTCCCGGAATTCTGCGCTGGAGAATTGGGGACCATTGTCACTCACAACCTCTTCAGGAATTCCGAACCTAGCAAAGGTCGTTTTAAGTCTCTGGATGACAAGGGCACTGGTCGCAGATGGTAGTTGTAGTATTTCCAGGTACCGTGAATAGTAGTCTGAAATCACAAGGTAGTTGTGCTTGTTATGTTCGCAAAGGTCGAGAGCGATTCTTTTCCACGGACGATCAGGCAGCGCTGTGGAAATGAGCGGCTCCTTTTGTTGAGCCCGCTTCTGCTCCTGGCAGCTCCTGCATATGTTGACAATGTTCTTAATGTCTACAGAGAGCCCCGGCACCAAACTGATGCATTCGCCCTTTCTCTGCATTTTGAGAGCCCCTGGTGTCCCTCATGTATTTTCTGCAAAATGTCTGCTCTCAGTGACCCCGGAACCACGATCCTGTTTCCTCGTATGACTGAGCCATCAGCTTCCGACAGCTCATGTTTCACTTTGGTGTAGTCCCTGATGTGCAGTGGAACATTACGACTGTATTCAGGCCATCCTTCCCTAACCAGCTTGATGACAGCCTGAAGCTCACTGTCGGCTGCTGTCTCTTTTCTGATATTCTCCATTCTCGTTGGAGATGCTGGGATGCCCTGTATCACTGTGGCTACATAGCATGCCACATCTTCTTGAGTGCCAGTCTCTTCCTTTGTGTGTGTCTGTGGGCTTCGGGACAGTGTGTCGGCAACAACAAGGGTCTTCCCAGGCACATGCTCTGCTAGAGGTCTGTACCTCATGAGCCTCATTAGTAGACGCTGACATCTCAAGGAGACGTTATCTAGGCTTTGTTTGTCGATCAGTGGCACTAATGGCTTGTGGTCGGTCTCCAGCCTGAACTGATCCAAGCCACATAGATACTTGTCAAACTTCTCACAGGCCCATACGCTAGCCAAGCACTCCTTTTCTATCTGTGCGTAGCGTGTCTCCGCTTCTGTGAGGCGCCTCGAACAGTAGGCTACTGGCTTCCACTCCTCTTCATGGAGCTGGAGGAGGACCCCCCCCAGGCCATAGCTACTGGCATCAGCAGACACCGCTGTGGCTCTAGCCACATCATAGAAGACAAGAACAGGTGCCGTGGTCAGCATTGTCTTAATGTTCTCAAAAGCTGACTGCTGTGAGTGACCCCAGGTCCAGATGTTCCTGCTCTTCAGAAGCTCGTACAGTGGTTGACCTATTGTGGAAAGGTTTGGAACGTGCCTACCCAGGTAGTTCACCATGCCCCGGACTCTTTTCAGCTCATGGACGTTTCCTGATGGAGCCAGCTGATGTATGGCTTCAACTTTATCAGGGTCGGGCCTGACTCCTGACTGGTCGATGAGATGTCCCAGAAGGCGTAGCTGGCTTTGTCTGAGGGAGCATTTCTCTTTATTGAGTTTTGAGCCTGCTGACTCAACACACTGTGGTACCTTCTCGAGTCTGGCGTCGTGCTGTTCTGTCGATGTCCCATAGACCAGGATATCATCCATGAAGACTTCAACGTTTACCATCTGTAACATTGGGAAGGGCACACGACGTGCTGTATGCACTGCATATGGTTGAGCCCCATCCTTTAATTGGATTTGAACAGGTTCAGTTTTGAGTGTGCCGTGCTCACCATAGGCTTGAAGGTGTTCACTGGTAGTGAATTTCACTTCATCAGCACGCCTCACCAGGTTGAGTAGGTTATGGACACTCTGGCCACGGACTACATGCTTCAAATCATTCTTTCCCTTGTGACTAACTGTAGCATTAAAGCAGTTCACCTCCTGGGCTGTCCAATGGGATGTCAGCTGGTTTCAGTGCTTTTGGTGAGTGAGTGTGTGAAATGCATCCTCACATAAGACGCTGACATCAGCTTTAAATTCCATTGGAGTAGAATCCACCTGGAGCTGTACTGTCCACTGCTCTTTCTCCTCTGCACTGCACACTGAGCCTAAGAAACAAGGGGTCTGCTCAGCCTGCACAGCCCCCCCTGTGACCTCATTCACTGATCCATTGCTGTTTCGGCACACTCTGGCCCAATGTCCTATTTCATTGCACTTGTGGCTTTAGCTGCAGGACACCCTTCTTCCTGGCTACGCTGGGATTTCCCACATTTCCTTTCACTTCCCCCCCATTTTCTGTCTTTTGACTTGCCTTGATGTTGTTGAGGTTTCCATTTGTTCTTTGAATCTCACCTCCTGTACTGGTCCCACTGTGTCTTCCTGCAGACTCACTTGTGCTGCGACCTCCTCTGACGGCCTGACGGTCCGTATCGTCAGTGCTAGTGTTCGGTCCGCCGTCAGCTGCAGCCTGCAGCGCGAGAGCTCTCTGTCTCGTATCCCCACAACAATTTGATCGTGGATATTCTCATCTCGGCTTGCGCCGAACTCACAGTGTTCAGATAGATCATACAGGGCTCGGATGAAACCCTCTGGCTTCTCCCCTGGCCGCTGGACCCGCTGGTGGAAACATGCCCTCTCGTGGATAACGTTCCTCCTCGGAAAAAAGTACTCGTTGAACTTTCCCACCACAACGGCAAAGTCCTCGCCGTCCTCTTCTTCGGCAAAAGGGAACGACTTGAATATGTTTTCTGCCTCGTTGCCCATGGCATAAATCAGGCAGCTCACCGGCACTCCCCCGCCATCTTTGTCGAGTTTAGTAGCGACTCTGTACCGCTCAAAGCGTTGCCTCCATTCTGGCCATTCAGTCGGCTTCTCAAAAGAAAAGTCCGCTGGGGGTTTGAACCGTTCCGCCGTCTATGTTCCTTTACTTTGTTCCTGTGACTCATCGGTCACTTCTGACGCCATGTAGAATGATCGAGGGTGGAGTATCTTTCACGACTCAGGTTTATTATAAAGTAAGTCATGACATTACAGAAAGCAGCAACAACACAACTGGGGGGCTGGGGGGCTGGGGGGGCTGGGGGGGCTTACTCTGAAGGAGAGCCGTCCCTCGCATGCCGTAAAGCATGTCGCAACACTGTCGTAACAGCCTTAACTCTGTATGTTACAATGTGCAATATACAAAGCCCGAAGCCGTCAGTCCACTGTGTGTGTGTGTGTGTGTGTGTGTGTGTGTGTGTGTGTGTGTGTGTGTGTGTGTGTCTCTGTGTGTGTGTGTGTGTGTGTGTGTGTGTGTGTGTGTGTGTGTGTGTGTGTGTGTGTGTGTGTGTGTGTGTGTGTGTGTGTGTGTGTGTGTGTGTGTGTGTGTGTGTGTGTCTCTGTGTGCGTGCGTGCGTGCGTGTGTGTGTCCTCAGTTGCTCTGCAGTGCTCCCTCTCCAGCTCTCCTCTGATTGGACGCTGCAGTCTCAGAGAGTGTATTCAGAGTTTGTTCTGGCAGCGATGTGGGGAAGTCCGGCTGCTTTCTGTCCACCGAAGGTTCCCCGGGGAGAGCAGAGCGTGACCCGGACCCCCAGAGTACAGCAAGGATGGAAATAACTCACATTGTTTGGATCTCTGTGGAAAGCAGCTGGCTGCAGAGCGGAGTCGCAGAGTTCCTCCTCCTGTCCTCAGGTGACCCTCAGTCTGTGCTCACTTCCCAAAGAGCTTTATTTAACACCACAATAATCAAAAGGAGAAATATGAACGTTAGTTTTATCAAATAAAGTCAACATTTCACTGAGCTGTGTGGGGTTTGTTCAACTCTTAAAAGATGTTTGAATGATGTACACAGTGATAGGTGTTAAGGACTAACGTTTATAATAAATACATTTGTATTGATGTGGACCGGAGGGAGAGGGTGACGAGCTGTGGCAGCTGGTGGAAATTATTGTAGGTGGGGCTATTGTAATAGGGAATAAACCACACGGGGGGGGGGACCCCTGAAATGATGACTTCTGGTGATGTTAGAGGTATGAGAAGACGGATCAATACCTCCATAGTCTTCAGCGGTTAGCTATGAATCTTCCAAAACTTCCTAACACCTTGTCCTGGACATAGTTTCTACAGTAAACTGTGCAAAGTACAGTAGGCCCACACAAACTGCAGAACACCGCGGCTTTGGGAACACTCAAATGATTTAATTCCCATTTAAAATCAGGAGACTAAATACGAACATTATATGCAGACACAGACGTGGTTCAGAAACACAGCATTGATGCAAGAAATCTAGTTTGATGGATGCTGTCAAAACTCAACTATATACAATAGTGTGTGTGTGTGTGTGTGTGTGTGTGTGTGTGTGTGTGTGTGTGTGTGTGTGTGTAAGGAAGGCAGAGGATGCCCTCAACAGGCCACTTAGAGAATCACACTGCTCTTTTCCCCCCATGTTAAATAGTGGATTGTGCACACACAAAAAAGCAGTGCCTTTGTGCACTCGTGCTTTTACATTTTTTCGGACAAATGCTTCATATCATTTTTCCCCGTCACGGTCCACGGGCACAGAGTATCTGTCCCCGGCTGTTTGAAGAGCAATGGGAAACAAAAGACAGCGTTTACCTGTTTGCACCCAGCTAGCCGAGCCTCTTGTGTGCCAGCTACGTGAGAAGCCTCGTTGATAACTTTTGTTTTTTTCATGAGCTTGCTGTGATATAGACAAATCGGGTTGGTCCGGTCCAAGGTCTTCTCTCCCAAACTTCTCCATTCGAAAGGATTTGAGAACAGTGCTTGGACGGAATTGGGCGGGGACCGAGGTCCGGAGTCTCCACCTGAGGACGCAGCCATCCTCATCAACTACTGTAGCGTCACCTTGGATACGAGTCCAAACAACTCACAGACTGCATCGGGCGCTGACAGGGCGCCCTTTGAGCATCAGATCTGACTGATTGGCTGAAATGATGTTTGGGCGGCATAGTTTACAGATAGCAACAGTCAGCTTGTTGGCTAGAGCTGCTCTGGCTGAGGGCTCCTTTCTACCGCCCGGACGAGAGAGGGTAATGATACACGCTGCGGCCAGGCAGGACACATGTGACTTATCAGTAACTTTAGACATCGTAAAACAATTTTAAACAAGATTTTATTTTAGATTATACATTTTACTGATACCAACTATATAATATTTACCTTGTTCATTAAAAAATATATATATATATATATTCTTTTTAAATATATTTTTAATTACATTTTTAATGACAATCAAACATGTGGGAAGAGGGGGGGGCGGCGCCCCTAGCGCCCTATGGGCCGGCCGCCACTGGTGACGAGCATAAGTTTCGCTTTCCTTTTTTATTTAAATTCCAGCTTTGGTCATGAAGAATCTGTTTCTCTGTTGTTCATAAAGCATAAAGCAACAGCATCAGAGCACGGTGCAGAGTCTCTAGATGAGTCCCTCCTTCTTATTAAACATCCATGTTGTAGTCCTCTGTATAGAAAACTGTAGTTTCCATAGTTTCCCCACAGCAGCAGACGCACATTCAGGACGTCCGCTGTATAGACATATCATATAATTGGAATAAAATGTGTGCAGTAATAAAAACCAGATATTGTGTACATTGCATTGATGTAATGAGTCTGTGACGTCAGCAGGGCGGCCCTGGATGTCAGTGTCACTTTAATCTAATAGGGTTTCTGTGTGAGCTCTTATTGTGAACGCTGTGTAACAGCAGTATGTAAAACATAGAGCAGTGGAGTGACTCTGGCTTTACTTTTAAAGAGCGAGACGCCTCTATTTACTTCTGGTTCGCCGGTTTAAATGTGTATTTAAAAAAGAAAAGCCAGGTCCTAGCGAGATTAGAACTCGGATCGCTGGATTCAGAGTGCTAACCCATTACACCATAGAACCACGTGATCAGTTTTTGCCGGATGTTCACTACATATAGAGTTTAAAGACGTATCAACGTGTAGTATTGTGAAGTTATCTGGTGTTAAACTGGCATGTAGGCCCATTCCCAAAGCGCCCCCTACACCCTACCCCTCGGTTTGCGCGTTCACGCGGAGGGTCCGCCATATTGAGGGCTGTTCCAAAGCAACGAGTGTGGAGCGGTGTGGAGGGGGAGTGGGCTATCAAGCCCTCAAACAGCGAGTCTGCAGCGGTGCTGACTTGAGACCGGTCTCTACCTGACCGGAGTCACGCTGTGTGTGTCCGTCAGGAAACAAGCTGTTTACAAGTAGTTCCAGGAAACATCCACTGAAACTGCGATGTTAACAACCTCATGATAACCTCACATGTTTTAACTTAGGATCATACCTGTGCTTAGTCTAGAAAAAGGTAAATGTGTGCATTTTATTATAAAGTTGTGTATATTTACAGACCGTTGCAAAAACTAAGAAGCTTCTAAACATCAGGTTTAAAACTAAAAGAGCTTTGAAACACAATGAAAGATGTTTGGAGTTTTATTTGAGTTATTTATTTAAACTTTTTGTCAAAGAGATGCTGATTTGAAACCGTTGTTACATACAGTTACGGACTGTCCTGTTTCTGCCGGAGAGAGGGGAGGCCGTCCCAAAGCTTGCTGCTGTATTTACTCCCTCCACCTGACAGGAGGGAGCCTCCTTGAGCTGCGAGTGTGGCTCCAGACGGAGTTCACTCCGTCACGGAGGGGTAGGGTCGAGGGAGTGGTTTGGGATTGGGCCGTAGTCACCGAAACACATCCTTAGACTTCAGCGACGTGCGGTCAGGGGAAGCAGAGCCTTACCTGACATACTCCAATGTAACGGAAAAACAACTAAAGAAAAACTAAATAGTAATAATAATAAAATGTCTCCACTGATCTGTGATGTAAGTGTGATTAATGTCTGATTCCAATCGCTTTTTAAAGTCAAAATCAACAAATGTGCCGAGCTCCGCTACAACTACGGGTAGCGATGAGAAGTGAGGCAGGGACGAGCTCTGCCTCACGTAAGCCCACAGTAACTGGCTGGAGCGCGGCCACTCATTTAGCGCGGGCACTTATCTGGTGAGCGCGCTCAAGCCAGTTACTGTGGTGTGAGGTGAGGCACGTCACTGTTAGACTTTATCTCTGTACATCATATTTCATTTTTATACTTTAAGCAAAAAAACTAAACTAAAAACAGCTATTTATTTCCATTCTGAGTGTTTCAGTATTTTTTTTGTATTATGTGTTAGCTCTTTATTTCTGGGTCCAGATCTTTAAAATAACAATGAAATATTAATAGAATAAATAAAGTTATATTTTATTTGTGAGCTGTCATTCTCTCTTTCCGCCACCAGGTGTCAGTGTCACACAGCTGAGCGGTTTCCGGTCCTCTCGCGCCATCTGTCGGTACAAGAGTTTGCATAAATATATAATACAAATATAATACAAATTACATTAAAATATAAACACATTAAGAACTATATAAAAATTATAATAAAATGTATTAAAAATATGATAAAAACATTAAAACAAATCAAAGTCAAAATAAAAAATATAATAAAATCAAATCAAAAATCATTAAAATTATATTAAAGGGGACCTATCATGCAAAATGCACTTTTGTACGTCTTTTCTACATGAACATGTGTCCCCGGTGTTCCAGGGAACTCACCAAGTGTCAGAAAACACAACCCTCTCTATTTTCCTCCATACCCAGATCTCTTAAAAAGGGGCTGCAACAGATCTGATACAGACTGATCCAGATTTGAACACTTCTATGACGTCACAGAAGTGGCGCTACGGCTATTGGGCCAACTCCACCAATCAGGAGGAGACAGCCCACAGACATTGCCGTTGGAAAGTGCTGGAGACGCTGTAGTACATATGCCAGGCCTGTAGATGGTGCTGTTCTCACAGAATCAGCCCATGATGCAAAGACAGTGTTACATTGAGCGAAATAAGGAATGGCTAAAATGCATGATCTGTTTGGTATTTTGAAAAATGAAAAGTATAAATATGCCTTATATAGGTATGGTCCTACACTATGTTATTCAAATATAGCATGATAGGTCCACTTTAAACAAATAATAAAAATATAATATCTATAATAATCAGTGATGCAAACACAGGTATGGTGAAAAGAGAGAGAACTATTCAAAGCAGAAAGAAACAGCGTAACATACCATCTGATAAAGGCCTGCGCTAGAATGCTTCAATGAACTGTTCTTTATAATTTACTCAGATCAGTAGAGACTGAGATGTTAAGTTATACATCAGGGGTTTTTATTATTATTTACAGCAGGGGGGGGAAACATTTTTCCTTTACATTTTTACACATCCTCCGAGGGTCGTACAAATTATTGAACTCAACCTCTTCTTAAAAAAACTAAAATCACAGCCCATTCATTTGGCCTTTCTTTCATGCTGTGCAAAGAACAAGCAACCTCTGAATCCAGAGATCTCACCATGACTCACGTATGCACGTGCACGGCGTGGCATGACCACCACAACAGAAAGATATGGACACAAGATGTGTGCAAATGTATTTAGTATCCTATCCATGTGAACATGATTTCAGTGAGGGGGACCTCACCTCCTCTAGGGGGGTCCGGGGGCATGCTCCCCCGGGAAGATTTTATTTTTAAATATTGAAGCTAAAAGCATCAATCTGGTGCATTTTGAGAGCAACATGAGGAGATCTATGGATACATCTTTCAACACCCATTTGAAACAGAACTGTTGGCAGATTCTTCTTTTGGGATATTTTACAAATCACTCCCCTTTCAAACTCTATTCTTGTTATTTTTAACAACTTTTTTGTTACTGTCATTTAGTATGTTATACCTGTTTTTCATTTAGTCTCTAATGTCTCGTTAATAACTATAATGATCATATCAAGGTGTGCCTTAACCTCACTGAGCTGAGGTTATTTGAGCCTCTCAGGAGAGAGCTCTCTTCCACCCAGGCGCGCTTCATTTTAGAAGTGGGGGGGCCAAAAAAAGTGCGTGTGTATGGCCCAATCCCAAACCACGCCCTACACCCTACCTCTACACCCTCCCCCTCCGTGACGGAGTGAACTCCGTGGAGTGACACATGAGGCTCCTCCTGTCAGATGGAGGGAGTAAATACAGCACAAGCTTTGGGACCAACTCCCCTCTCTCCGGCAGAGACAGGAAATGCCGTAACGGCCTAACAACGGTTTCAAATCAGCTTCTCTTTGACAAAAAATGTAAATGAATAACTCAAATAAAACTCCAAACATCTTTCATTGTGTTACTTTTTTGTAAAGCTCTTTTAGTTTTAAACCTGATGTTTATAAGCCTCTTAGTTTTTGCAACAGTCTGTAAATATACACAACTTTATAATAAAATGCACACATGTACCTTTTTCTAGACTAATCACAGGTATGATCCTAAGTTAAAAACATATGAGGTTATCATGAGCTCGTTAACATCGCAGTTTATCGTTTAGTGGTTTTGCAAAGAATGAACCACTCTCTGTTTTTGTACCGTTCTGCGTTGAAGTACCTTCTCTTCTCCGATGGTTAGCTGAACAGCTTTACCCGCCTCAATGTCCCGACAGCAAACCTCCATGCAGTCGGAACCAGCCTCTTTCTGTTCAACACGGCGGCGGTGGGGGCGGCGGGGGTTTAGGGTTAGTCGCATTGACCCGAAGACACATTTTGATTCCTAGCTTTCTAATAATATCAGGATTATTTTGGTTCTCCAAATATGTCACATGATATAATGACTGAGAGTCATCATTTTGAGAAAAAGGCCTTCAAAGTTTCCTCCTCTCTGGAATCCATCGATCTGATTGATTATTAGCAAATGATCAAAATACTACAGAGGGAAGATATTTTCGTTTGGATAACTGCACTCACGGGAAACACCGGCTGTTGTTATGCCTGCTGTGACGTTAAGTTACTCCGTTCTCCGCTTGTAATTATGCCGAAGCTTCAAACCTGTATTTATCATCTGCATTTACCGAAACAAGTTTAATATTCTGAAAGCCAAGACTTTGTTTATTTGAAATCAGATGAAAACAAACTGTAACGGACCCTGCCGTGTTATCTATGATTACTATACACCTTACATTCATAATGTCAGCGGGAGGGAGGGGGAGCGGCGCTGAGGAACAGCAGAGTGGAGTGAGAGCTGCCATCTTCCCTTTACAAGCTTCAAACATGCCTGAAGCCAGTGAGACTGAATATAACAAAATATACACAGCCAGATCAGATCGCGTTTGAGATGCGACTTTAGAGTAGAGGGGAATTATTGAAAAGGGATTTGTATGAGTTCCGCGGCATCTGCTGCTGCTGCAGAAATGTGGGGCAGGGCTGAAAAGCCCCCCCGCTTCCGGCGCCCTTGTTTCCACCTGGCTGTAAAGCTCTTTAAATTCGTTAGCATAGCTAGCTAACCAGATGCTAATAACAACAGATCTTCACTGTGCTTACAACTAAAGACACAGCCACGCAAACACTGCGGTGTGTACGGCTCCTTATGGGTACTGCAACGTTTGAAGGGCTGGAGCGGCGTTCCGGTGAAGACACATTACGCTCGTGTTGTGTTCAAGGAACCTGTCCTTGGCCAGGAAAAACAGGCACTCGCTTGTTTAATTATTTTGCGATCTAGATTTCTTCTTCTTTATTGAAGTGAGAAGTTGTCCGTCAGTCGGACGGACGGACGGATCCCCCCCCCCCCCCCAAAAAAAAAACGAAAACTCTTCGGTTCTCCACAAATTACACAAGTCACCCAAATCAGCATTAAAAAAGCGGGAGGCGCCGAAAAGCGACTAATTTGCGTCACTGAATAATACAAAATATAATTAAAAAATGGTGTGTGTGTTTGTAGGTGTGTGTATGTGTGTAAGTGCGTGTGTGTGTGTGTGTGTGTGTATGTGTGTAAGTGCGTGTGTGTGTGTGTGTGTGTGTGTGTGTGTATGTGTGTGTGTGTGTGTGTGTGTGTGTGTGTGTGTGTGTGTGTGTGTGTGCGTGCGTGCGTGCGTGCGTGCGTGCGTGCGTGCGTGCGTGCGTGCGTGCGTGTGTGCGTGTGTGTGTGCGTGTGTGTGTGTGTGTGTGCGTGTGTGTGTGTGTGTGTGAAGATTAGAGCAGTTTGTCTAAAGTGCACTTCTCTCTGCTCTGAAGAAAGATCTAGATTTGTTTAACATGGGAATCAATTGGGAGCTAGCTGGACTTGTCGTCTCTTCATGCCCTCAAGAGGCATTTCCTTTAATTTTTTATGGCAAGTTTAAAACATGTTTTTTGGAGGATTGTAAGCACTGCTCCACTCTGTTCTGAGATCAAAGCACTCTAGACTTAACGAGCTGCTCCATCCACTCTAATGTTAAAGTGTGAAAAAGTCCTCTCTACCAAGCTCCAAACTAAATTCAATATCTGAAAAAGTGTAAAAGATATCAAAGATGTGAATCAGAATTGAATAGCTGAAGGTCCTGTGATCATTTCAAAGTTGGAATGAAGTGTCAAGCTGAAAGTATGTGGAAGGAGAAGCATTTGGCGTAAGGTGTAGGAAAAGAGGATTTGAACAGTCGTCCCATCGACTTCCATGTTAAAAAAAGAGTTAAAAAGCTGAATATTTCAAAAAGTATAACATATTTTAAAAAAGTTGAAGGTTTCCCATCGATTCCTGAAAAGGCTGAATAGTTCAATATTTGAATGGTATCTGTAGCTGAAAGTAAGCTGAAGTTATGGAGAGCTAAAGTATTGGCTGAAATAATAATAACATTAAGGGGATTAAAGATTTGAAGTACGATAGTGGAATGTTGTAAACAGTATTTGCACTAATGACACATGAACACTGGGGGCTTGAATGTGTGATGAGAGAAGAAAAGAAAGTAAAAAGGCTTGGAAAAGCAGCAGAATATTTGAACTGCACATTTTTGAACTAACTTGATGGTGAATGATCTGTCGCCATGCCAACGGCATCCTCTCTGATCCAGCAGGCAGCTTCCTCTCTGATCCAGCAGCTTCCTCTCTGACCCAGCAGGCAGCTTCCTCTCTGATCCAGCAGCTTCCTCTCTGATCCAGCAGCTTCCTCTCTGACCCAGCAGGCAGCTTCCTCTCTGATCCAGCAGCTTCCTCTCTGATCCAGCAGCTTCCTCTCTGATCCAGCAGCTTCCTCTCTGATCCAGCAGACAGCTTCCTCTCTGATCCAGCAGCTTCCTCTCTGATCCAGCAGACAGCTTCCTCTCTGATCCAGCAGCTTCCTCTCTGATCCAGTAGCTTCCTCTCTGATCCAGCAGCTTCCTCTCTGATCCAGCAGCTTCCTCTCTGATCCAGCAGGCAGCTTCCTCTCTGATCCAGCAGCTTCCTCTCTGACCCAGCAGGCAGCTTCCTCTCTGATCCAGCAGGCAGCTTCCTCTCTGACCCAGCAGGCAGCTTCCTCTCTGATCCAGCAGCTTCCTCTCTGATCCAGCAGCTTCCTCTCTGATCCAGCAGCTTCCTCTCTGATCCAGCAGACAGCTTCCTCTCTGATCCAGCAGCTTCCTCTCTGATCCAGCAGCTTCCTCTCTGATCCAGTAGCTTCCTCTCTGATCCAGCAGCTTCCTCTCTGATCCAGCAGGCAGCTTCCTCTCTGATCCAGTAGCTTCCTCTCTGATCCAGCAGGCAGCTTCCTCTCTGATCCAGTAGCTTCCTCTCTGATCCAGCAGCTTCCTTTCTGATCCAGCAGCTTCCTCTCTGATCCAGCAGGCAGCTTCCTCTCTGATCCAGCAGCTTCCTCTCTGACCCAGCAGCTTCCTCTCTGATCCAGCAGCTTCCTCTCTGATCCAGCAGGCAGCTTCCTCTCTGATCCAGCAGCTTCCTCTCTGATCCAGCAGGCAGCTTCCTCTCTGACCCAGCAGGCAGCTTCCTCTCTGATCCAGCAGGCAGCTTCCTCTCTGATCCAGCAGCTTCCTCTCTGATCCAGCAGGCAGCTTCCTCTCTGATCCAGCAGGCAGCTTCCTCTCTGATCCAGCAGCTTCCTCTCTGATCCAGCAGCTTCCTCTCTGACCCAGCAGCTTCCTTTCTGATCCAGCAGCTTCCTCTCTGATCCAGCAGACAGCTTCCTCTCTGATCCAGCAGACAGCTTCCTCTCTGATCCAGCAGACAGCTTCCTCTCTGATCCAGCAGACAGCTTCCTCTCTGATCCAGCAGCTTCCTCTCTGATCCAGTAGCTTCCTCTCTGATCCAGCAGGCAGCTTCCTCCCTGATCCAGTAGGCAGCTTCCTCTCTGATCCAGCAGCTTCCTCTCTGATCCAGTAGCTTCCTCTCTGATCCAGCAGGCAGCTTCCTCCCTGATCCAGTAGGCAGCTTGCTCTCTGATCCAGCAGACAGCTTCCTCTCTGATCCAGTAGGCAGCTTCCTCTCTGATCCAGTAGGCAGCTTCCTCTCTGATCCAGTAGGCAGCTTCCTCTCTGATCCAGTAGGCAGCAGCTTCCTCTCTGATCCAGTAGGCAGCTTGCTCTCTGATCCAGCAGACAGCTTCCTCTCTGATCCAGTAGGCAGCAGCTTCCTCTCTGATCCAGTAGGCAGCTTGCTCTCTGATCCAGCAGACAGCTTCCTCTCTGATCCAGTAGGCAGCTTCCTCTCTGATCCAGTAGGCAGCAGCTTCCTCTCTGATCCAGTAGGCAGCTTGCTCTCTGATCCAGTAGGCAGCTTGCTCTCTGATCCAGCAGACAGCTTCCTCTCTGACCCAGCAGCTTCCTCCCTGATCCAGTAGGCAGCTTCCTCTCTGATCCAGCAGGCAGCTTCCTCTCTGATCCAGCAGCTTCCTCTCTGATCCAGTAGACAGCTTCCTCTCTGATCCAGCAGCTTCCTCTCTGATCCAGCAGCTTCCTCTCTGATCCAGCAGGCAGCTTCCTCTCTGATCCAGCAGGCAGCTTCCTCTCTGATCCAGCAGCTTCCTCTCTGATCCAGTAGCTTCCTCTCTGATCCAGCAGACAGCTTCCTCTCTGATCCAGCAGGCAGCTTCCTCTCTGATCCAGCAGCTTCCTCCCTGATCCAGTAGGCAGCTTCCTCTCTGATCCAGCAGCTTCCTCTCTGATCCAGCAGACAGCTTCCTCTCTGATCCAGCAGGCAGCTTCCTCTCTGATCCAGCAGCTTCCTCTCTGATCCAGCAGGCAGCTTCCTCTCTGATCCAGCAGGCAGCTTCCTCTCTGATCCAGCAGCTTCCTCCCTGATCCAGTAGGCAGCTTCCTCTCTGATCCAGCAGCTTCCTCTCTGATCCAGCAGCTTCCTCTCTGATCCAGTAGCTTCCTCTCTGATCCAGCAGGCAGCTTCCTCCCTGATCCAGTAGGCAGCTTGCTCTCTGATCCAGCAGACAGCTTCCTCTCTGATCCAGTAGGCAGCTTCCTCTCTGATCCAGTAGGCAGCTTGCTCTCTGATCCAGCAGACAGCTTCCTCTCTGACCCAGCAGCTTCCTCCCTGATCCAGCAGACAGCTTCCTCTCTGATCCAGCAGCTTCCTCTCTGATCCAGCAGACAGCTTCCTCTCTGATCCAGCAGCTTCCTCTCTGATCCAGCAGCTTCCTCTCTGATCCAGCAGCTTCCTCTCTGATCCAGCAGACAGCTTCCTCTCTGATCCAGCAGGCAGCTTCCTCTCTGATCCAGCAGCTTCCTCTCTGATCCAGCAGGCAGCTTCCTCTCTGATCCAGTAGCTTCCTCTCTGACCCAGCAGCTTCCTCTCTGATCCAGCAGATGGAGGTTTGGTGCAGCTCTACAGGACTCAGTGTCTCTGTCTCTGTTCTTATAAAGCGTCCATGCTCTGCTGCTCAGAGCCATCAGGATGAATGTCCTGAAGGTGTCTCTGCTGGAGCAGGACTGCAGACTGGAACCTGAAACCTTTGTCTCCTCCGCTGTCAGAGGGGAAACCTGTCGGAGGTTTTCTTAAATGTCTGTTCTGTTGTCTAAATGTAAATGGAGCTGCTGTGATGCCCCATGGAAAGATCTCACATTGGGCCCCACCACCAGGCCCAGGCCAGGCCCAGCAAGCACACTGCTGAGACCACACCTCCAGAACCCAACCCACCCATTAGTGCTTTAAATAACTACCATACAGGCTTGCCTCTATCTTGTAGTCCAATACTAACTGCACAATATTTACTGACACTGAGCGGTGAACAGATAACACTGTGCAGACGTGCAACATTCTGCTGCAGTGGAATTCACTATTTGATATAAACCAACACTCCTGACAATAGACCTCAATAGTCATCTTTTATGGTTTACATGCCTTTTTAATAACATTTTGGAATGGACCATTCTAAACATGAATGCATACATCCAAATAAATGTAACTTAAATATGTGGAAAAATACTGTGTTTGAAATGTTTCATTGAAATTAGATGTTAGCTTTTTGTTTTGATATATAAATATATATATATTTTGTATTCAGTCTCCCTTCAGATATGTTAAGTGGCATATCATTCAACACAATGCTGCTCACCTCCTTCAGTTGGGAGAAAAGCTGGTTCAGGTTCAGCCTTATGGGGGGACAGGGCTGCTGAGTCTAGAGATGGATCTGTTGGTCGTGGCACCAGGGGGAGGGACAACTGATTTAGTATGAATAGCTGCTGAACATGTACCTGCATTGACTAAATGTCAGCTAAAAGAGGAGTGAAATGAAAAACCTCTGCATTTTCTGTATAGATATTAACAGTACTTAATGTCAGCTTAGTAAAAAAAAACATAACAATTGTACAATGGACTACGCGTAGCTAACAGACACATTTCCACCACTCATAGACCACACCCACCTTCTCTTTGAAACACAGCGTGACATGCTGTCGCCCTTTAGTCCCTCTCTCTTGTCTTTCTCTCCTTTCTTTTCTCTTTTGAAAGCCTGACTTTGTGAGTCGTTGAGACATGGTACACACGTAAGTACTAGCATCCCTGCTCCTAACATGCTCTCACTCTCTGCTAGAAAGTGCCGTTTGGAGGCAGGACCAAACCATTACATGTAAATAGAGGGGGGTGTACAGAGGCTTTGGATAATTAACTTTTGGAAGAAAATAAGTTAAATGAATTATAAGTTTAGTCAGTACATTATCAATATAACATCTTATTAATGTTCATTCTTGATGAATGATGAAAGGTTAATTAAACATTTTTTTCTTAATATTCTAAAATTGTTTGGGCCCCCGTGGTGAGGGTGTTTGGGGTGGCCAATAGGGTGGCCAGGATTCACCCCAGCTCCGCCACGATAACACCTTTGAATCTTGAAATGTAGTCCCGTAGGAACACAGAGGTCAGAAATATACACAGATATACAAAGAGAATGCATTCCAGTCCTTCCTGCAGCAGGCAGACATCATGCCCCCCCCCCCCCCCCCCCCCCCCCCCACACATGCCTACTATAACACCTCTGTTGTGCAATAAGTCAGTCTGGTGACCCGACAGGTTGAGACAATGATAGAAATGTAGAGCAGGGTCTTCAGCTCATAGAAACTGCTGGAGGCTAAGCTGCTGGGACATGTACACGTTAGCATCAGTTGTGCTAATTAACGTTATTGCAACAATAGTTAAAAGTGGCTTTGCAGATTTGGACAGTGTTGGAGGTTATTGAGGATGCTGAATCCCTTTGTGAAAGGATCGGAGGAGAGGCATGTAGGAAACAGAAGGTTTGTAGTCACATGGTGTGTGTTGTTGAGTTACAAAGGATTATTTTCTGGTTGAAATTGTCCCACAGACCCTGTCCTTTAAGACTGAGGTGGTGTTTGAGGAGGTAGGCCTCTCTAGCAGAGCTAAAGGTGGATCTTTAAAGACTGTAGTCTCATGTCCTGTAATAAAGGAACGCTCAGTGTTCTCTGGGACAAGAAGCATGGTGCACCAACAGGAAAGGCTTTTATTATGTGTTGAACAAGTGGAAGCTGTGTCTACCAGCAGGAAGAGGTTTAGTACAGAGAGAGCCCTTCCATCAACTGAACTACAGTTATCTATGATTGTCATTATGCACCTGAACGCATCACGAACACTAAGGAACCACAAACTCATCATGCACGTCACCCAAAGCTTGCATAGGAGAGGACAGTCTGCAAAGCATGAGTCTGTCTGGGGACAATTTAGGAGAGGACAGTCTGCAAAGCGCGAGTCTGTCTGGGACACTTTAGGAGAGGACAGTCTGCAAAGCACGAGTCTGTCTGGGACACTTTAGGAGAGGACAGTCTGCAAAGCGCGAGTCTGTCTGGGGACACTTTAGGAGAGGACAGTCTGCAAAGCGCGAGTCTGTCAGGGGACACTTTAGGAGAGGACAGTCTGCAAAGCGCGAGTCTGTCTGGGACACTTTAGGAGAGGACAGTCTGCAAAGCGCGAGTCTGTCAGGGGACACTTTAGGAGAGGACAGTCTGCAAAGCGCGAGTCTGTCTGGGGACACTTTAGGAGAGGACAGTCTGCAAAGCGCGAGTCGGTCAGGAGACGCTCTCACGTAGAAAAGAGTCTTCCTCTGGACCCTCTGTCTTCAGAGAGGACGTCTCCGGACGGTCTGTCTTTAGAGAGGAAGTCTCTGGACGGTTTGTCTTCAGAGAGGACGTCTCCGGACGGTCTGTCTTTAGAGAGGACGTCTCCGGACGGTTTGTCTTTAGAGAGGACGTCTCCGGACGGTTTGTCTTTAGAGAGGACGTCTCCGGACGGTTTGTCTTTAGAGAGGACGTCTCCAGACGGTTTGTCTTTAGAGAGAACGTCTCCGGACGGCTTGTCTTTAGAGAGGAAGTCTCCGGACGGCTTGTCTTTAGAGAGGACGTCTCCGGACGGTCTGTCTTTAGAGAGGACGTCTCCGGACGGTTTCTCTTTAGAGAGGACGTCTCCGGACGGTTTCTCTTTAGAGAGCACGTCTCCGGACGGTTTCTCTTTAGAGAGGACGTCTCCGGACGGTCTGTCTTTAGAGAGGACGTCTCCAGACCGTTTGTCTTTAGAGAGGACGTCTCCGGACCGTTTGTCTTTAGAGAGGACGTCTCCGGACGGTCTGTCTTTAGAGATGAAGTCTCCGGATGGTCTATCTTTAGAGAGAACGTCTCCGGACGGCTTGTCTTTAGAGAGGACGTCTCCGGACTGTCTGTCTTTAGAGATGACGTCTCCGGACGGTCTATCTTTAGAGAGAACGTCTCCGGACGGCTTGTCTTCAGAGAGGAAGTCTCCGGACGGCTTGTCTTTAGAGAGGACGTCTCCGGACGATCTGTCTTTAGAGAGAACGTCTCCGGACGGTCTATCTTTAGAGAGAACGTCTCCGGACGGTCTGTCTTTAGAGATGACGTCTCCGGACGGTCTATCTTTAGAGAGAACGTCTCCGGACGGCTTGTCTTTAGAGAGGACGTCTCCGGACCGTCTATCTTTAGAGAGAACGTCTCCGGACGGTTTGTCTTTAGAGAGGACGTCTCCGGACGGTCTGTCTTTAGAGAGGACGTCTCCGGACGGTCTGTCTTTAGAGAGAAGGTCTCCGGACGGTCTGTCTTTAGAGAGGACGTCTCCGGACGGTTTGTCTTTAGAGAGGACGTCTCCAGACGGTTTG
Source organism: Notothenia rossii (assembly GCF_949606895.1). Classification (NCBI taxonomy): domain Eukaryota; kingdom Metazoa; phylum Chordata; class Actinopteri; order Perciformes; family Nototheniidae; genus Notothenia; species Notothenia rossii. The sequence continues at coordinate 79,461 of NW_027640030.1, read as the reverse complement.
TCTTTAGAGAGGACGTCTCCGGATGGTTTGTCTTTAGAGAGGACGTCTCCGGACGGTTTGTCTTTAGAGAGGACGTCTCCGGACCGTTTGTCTTTAGAGAGGACGTCTCCGGACGGTTTGTCTTTAGAGAGGACGTCTCCGGACGGTTTGTTTGTCTTTAGAGAGGACGTCTCCGGATGGTCTGTCTTTAGAGAGCACGTCTCCGGACCATTTGTCTTTAGAGAGGACGTCTCTGGACGGTCTGTCTTTAGAGAAGACGTCTCCGGACGGTTTGTCTTTAGAGAGGACGTCTCCGGACGGTTTGTCTTTAGAGAGGACGTCTCTGGACGGTCTGTCTTTAGAGAAGACGTCTCCGGACCGTTTCTCTTTAGAGAAGACGTCTCCGGACGGTCTGTCTTTAGAGAGGACGTCTCCAGACGGTTTGTCTTTAGAGAGAATGTCTCCGGACGGTTTGTCTTTAGAGAGGACGTCTCCGGACCGTTTCTCTTTAGAGAGGACGTCTCCGGACCGTTTCTCTTTAGAGAGGACGTCTCCAGACGGTTTGTCTTTAGAGAGGACGTCTCCGGACGGTCTGTCTTTAGAGAGGACGTCTCCAGACGGTTTGTCTTTAGAGAGGACGTCTCCGGACCGTTTGTCTTTAGAGAGGACGTCTCCGGACCGTTTCTCTTTAGAGAGGACGTCTCCGGACGGTCTGTCTTTAGAGAGAACGTCTCATGCTCTGTTCACTTGATGTCCCCCGCTCTGTGGAGCTTCATCAGTCCCCTATCATGTCTTAGTTCTTCGTGCTATAGCAGCTATCAGTTAGCTTAGTAGTGACCCTTCATCCAGCTTTAGTGCCACCTGTTGTTATTAGATTATAACCAATATGTGATTTATCAAAAACAACAATGTTTATAGAATGACTCTCACTGAACGAAGCCACAGGTCCGCACTGCAAGGCTAACCATGGGGGGTAAATAATAACTCAGATTTACATTCGAGAGACAACAACTCCATAGCTCTTTAGATGGGTAGCTAACTAGATAGCCACCGTTAGCTAGGTTTACAGATACATAGATGGAAAGATGGACAGCGTGCTAGCTAAATGCTAACAGCACCCTGACAGGTTAGCTTGTCTCTGATTGTCTCTAAATATCAGCTCTGTGGACCTTTGTCTTCTGTCAGTGAGAGTTATTATAAAGTATCCACATGAACTCAAAATATTCACTTTTTCAGAAAATCTCAAAATACTGATTTTTTTCTCTGAATGCCGACCTTTTTCTAAAAATCTCATAATTTTGACTTTTTCCAAAATCTCCACAATTTGACTTTTCTCTCGAAATCGAAAAATTCTGATTATTTTCTCAAAATGACAAAGTCTTGAGTTTAACTTGAATGTGGAAAACAGACTTTTATCAAATTCTGAATAATAATAATAATAATAATAATCTCAAACTTTGGACTTTTTCTCAAAAAATTCAAAAATCTCAACATTTTTACTTATTTCTTAAAATAATAATGAAAAAACGAAAAAGCATGATGCTAGTGCTAACAGGAAGAGCTGAGACATAAGAGATTAAACAGGAAGCGGGGGAAAGGGTGGGGCTACATCAGGAGAAGGAAGCCCTCTGATTGGTCTGTGCTTCATGGAGACAGGAAACAGGTCCGAGTGAGACGTCCGTCCTCTAAAACATCTCTGCAGGGTCATATCCGGATGTGGAAGTTACTGCAGAACAGAAACAGAAGTTAGAACTAGATCACTCTCAACATTCAGACATGTCTCTGCTACATCAACACGTGTCCCCTCTGTGTAAAGAGACTCTCTCTTTACACAGAGGGGACACGTGTCTCTCCTACATCAACATGTGTCCCGTCCCCTGGATGTCCTGATCCATTTATATAAAAACCTGTCTGAAAATGAGCTGATCAGATATTGGCCACTTTATGATGTCATAACAGTGTTTTGGCTTGTGTATTTGTCTGTTTGGTGTTTCAGCCAATCAGAGACCGGCTCTGGATATATCTGAGACCTGGGATATATTGATGAGAAACAGGATAACAGGGGACCTTTAAAATCTCAACATTTTGACTTTTTAATAACAATTGCAAAATTCGGACTCTTTTCTTTTTATCTAAACCCGGTCCAGAACCAGGGGTCCAGAACCAGGGGTCCAGTAGAATGAAGGTCCGTACCTCAGGAAGTCCGGGGCCTTGGATACCATGTTCTCGAAGTCAGAGAAGGACAGCTTGTGGTCCCCGTCCAGGTCCGCCTCCTCCAGAGACTTATCACAGACCAGAGAGACCTCCTCGGGGGACAGGTCCCCTTTAGTCAGCTTGGTCAGTGTCTTCTGCAGGTCCTCCTTACATATGAAGCTGTCCCTGTTGAAGTCTGGACCAGAACCACAGGGTTAGAGACCAGAACCACAGGGATCCACAGGGATCCACAGGGTTAGATACCAGAACCACAGGGTTAAAGACCAGAACCACAGTCCAGAACCACAGGGATCCACAGGGTTGAAGACCAGAACCACAGGGAACCACAGGGCTAGAGACCAGAACCACAGACCAGAACCACAGGGATCTGCAGGGTTAAAGACCAGAACCACAGGGATCCACAGGGTTAGAGACCAGAACCACAGGATTAAAGACCAGAACCACAGGGTTAGAGACCAGAACCACAGGGTTAAAGACCAGAACCAGAGTGTTAGAGACCAGAACCACAGGGTTAAAGACCAGAACCACAGTGTTAGAGACCAGAACCACAGGGTTAAAGACCAGAACCACAGTGTTAGAGACCAGAACCACAGGGTTAAAGACCAGAACCAGAGTGTTAGAGACCAGAACCACAGGATTAAAGACCAGAACCACAGGGTTAGAGATCAGAACCACAGGGTTAAAGACCAGAACCAGAGTGTTAGAGACCAGAACCACAGGGTTAGAGACCAGAACCACAGGGTTAAAGACCAGAACCACAGTGTTAGAGACCAGAACCACAGGGTTAAAGACCAGAACCAGAGAGATAGAGTCTGGACCAGAACCACAGGGTTACTCTGAGGACCTGGAATCAGTCCTGAGTCCTGAGTCCTGAGTCCTGAGCCCTGAGCCCTAAGTCCTGAGTCCAGAGTCCAGAGTCCTGAGTCCTGAGACCTGAGTCCTGACCTGAGTCCTGAGTCCTGAGACCAGAGCCCAGAGTCCTGAGTCCTGAGTCCTGAGTCCTGAGACCAGAGTCCTGAGTCCTGAGACCAGAGCCCTGAGTCGTGACCTGAGTCCTGAGTCCTGAGACCAGAGCCCAGCGTCATGAGTCCTGAGTCCTGATTCCTGAGTCCTGAGACCAGAGCCCAGAGTCCTGAGTCCTGAGACCAGAGCCCTGAGTCCTGAGCCCTGAGTCCTGACCTGAGTCCTGAGTCCTGAGTCCTGGGTCCAGAGTCCAGAGTCCAGAGTCCAGAGTCCAGAGTCCTGAGTCCTGAGACCAGAGCCAAGAGTCCTGAGTCCTGAGTACTGAGACCAGAGCCCTGAGTCCTGAGTCCTGAGTCCTGAGACCAGAGCCCTGAGTCCTGAGACCAGAGCCCAGAGTCCTGAGTCCTGAGTCCTGAGACCAGAGCCCAGAGTCCTGAGTCCTGAGTCCTGAGTCCTGAGACCAGAGCCAAGAGTCCTGAGTCCTGAGTCCTGAGTACTGAGACCAGAGACCAGAGACCAGAGCTAAGAGTCCTGAGTCCTGAGTACTGAGACTAGAGCCCTGAGTCCTGAGTCCTGAGTCCTGAGACCAGAGCCCTGAGTCCTGAGACCAGAGTCCTGAGTCCTGAGTCCTGAGCCCTGAGTCCTGAGTCCTGAGTCCTGAGTCCTGAGACCAGAGCCAAGAGTCCTGAGTCCTGAGTAATGAGACCAGAGACCAGAGCTAAGAGTCCTGAGTCCTGAGACCAGAGCCCAGAGCCCTGAGTCCTGAGTCCTGAGTCCTGAGTCCTGAGTACTGAGACCAGAGCCCTGAGTCCTGAGACCAGAGTCCTGAGTCCTGAGTCCTGAGTCCTGAGACCAGAGCCCTGAGTCCTGAGTCCTGAGTCCTGAGTCCTGAGTCCTTAGACCAGAGCCCTGAGTCCTGAGTCCTGAGTCCTGAGTCCTGAGACCAGAGCCCTGAGTCCTGAGACCAGAGTCCTGAGTCCTGAGTCGTGAGTCCTGAGTCCTGAGTCCTTAGACCAGAGCCCTGAGTCCTGAGTCCTGAGTCCTGAGTCCTGAGACCAGAGCCCTGAGTCCTGAGACCAGAGTCCTGAGTCCTGAGTCGTGAGTCCTGAGTCCTGAGTCCTGAGACCAGAGCCCAGAGTCCTGAGTCCTGAGTCCTGAGTCCTGAGTCCTGAGTCCTGAGTCCTTAGACCAGAGCCCTGAGTCCTGAGTCCTGAGTCCTGAGTCTTTATGCTAAGTGGTCTCACCGTAGATCTTGAAGGCGTAGATGGTCTTGAGTTCTCGTGGACTCGTTTCACAGAAAGCGGAGAACATGTCCACAAAGTCGTTGAAGCTCATGTTCCCCAGTCCGTCCTCGGAGAAAGTCTCAACGATCCGGTCCCTGAACGGGTTCTCCTGCCGGGACAGAACCACAGAGAACCCTCTCATCAGAACATATAACAGATACCGATGCTTCATTCAACACAGAGAACTATATCATTATCTAACGGGACTGAAGCACAGGATCGGAGACAGGGGACAGTTTAAGGAACATCTTTCAGCCCCTGAACGCATCACCTCTGATTGGAGGAATAGCTCTGATGCTAACTGACAGTGATGCCTTGAAGCAGTTTCAGAATCTGGAGTCAGTTTTATATCAAAGTGAAGATCTCAGGAGCTTCACATCACCTTCTGACTCTGATGAGTAAAGAAAGAAACAAAATAGAAAAGAATACAATTAAAAAATCAAATGAAATTAAAAAATGAAAGAAATAGATACGGATGTGTGTGTGGCACCTTGAGCTCCGGCATGCTGACGATGAGCGTCGGGGGGACTCTGATGTCGGGCCTGTTGGTGAAATCCAGAGGGACTAAATGTGGAGCCAGCTCACGGTATCTGCCGTGTAATCTGCAGAAGAAGAAGAGCATAAGGTGACATTAAGCATTATGGGATGGCACTTGTTACTCAGGTTTAAAAAAGAGAGGTCATAAAGGTGAGCCTTCGTCATGGTGATCGAGATATTAACGAGCCAGAAACCTTTAAGACTTTTAACGATGAATCAGGACTGATGAGGATCTTTGTTCCACAGTGATGTCACTACGCTTCAATCAGTTCACATCTGTGTAACATCTACATGTATAGCCGACCTCCGGACAGGAAGTGGATCCACCAATCAGCTGGTTGGGATCATGTGACCTGTGATGATTTATTATTATTATTAGAGGATGAACTCACCGCAGGATCTCCTTCCTGGTGAAGAAGGTGCAGTCCTGTAAACAAACAGACACAGAATCAGCCAATCACAGAGCTGCATCTGATCTAACAGTATACAGCTCAGCCAATCACAGAGCTGCATCTGATCTAACAGTATACAGCTCAGCCAATCACAGAGCTCCTATCAGCTCCTCTTCATCTTAATTAGTGTGCAGGATGTCCAGATGCTCGCTAAGCTGCTGTTGCATCATCTTCATGTATTTATATTATTATATATTCATATCTTTATATATTTATATTATTATATATTCATATCTTTATATATTTATATTATTATATATTCATATCTTTATATTGCAGCACCTGAAACGCCTCCAGCTGCTCGTCGGTGAAGGTTGTTTGTTTGTTTCCCATCGTGTTCGTCTGCCTCTCCCATCACAGAGCTGCATCACACTGATCCTCCTCCTCTTCCTCCTCTTCCTCTTCCTCCTCTTCCTCCTCTTCCTCCTCTTCCTCTTCCACCTCTTCCTCCTCTTCCTCCTCAGATCTCTCTGCTGCTCTTCATCCTCTCTCCTCGATGTGTTTTCAGCTGATGGACGGAGGCAGGGTTACGTCTGGGTGCGGGGAGACAGCGTGATGCGTTCAGGGGCTGCTGGGGGAAATGGCTTTCACAGATGGAGGTGCAGCGTGTGGAATCTGTGTTAACCCTCGGGGTCCTGGATTCATTTTACATCCTTTTTTTTATTCCTTATATTTTTATTCCTTATATTTTTATTCCTTATATTTTTATTCCTTATATTTTTTATTCCTTATATTTTTATTCCTTATATTTTTTATTCCTTACATTTTTTATTCCTTATATTTTTTATTCCTTATATTTTTATTCCTTATATTTTTGTTATTGGATTTTTTTCTTGGGACAAAAGTTTAAGTACATTCTGATGGAAGATATGACAAATTAATCATACAGCTTAATACATTTTTTTAAATATATATTTGTATTAATAATTAATAATCAGTTATTCTTCTAAAAATGTTTTGTATTTATTTTTTGTTTGTCATTACATTCATTGTGTCTTCGGTTAGAACAGTAATATCAACAGCAAACAGTTTTAAAGCATTTTTAAAGTGATTTCTGTCTTTATAATATTGTAACATTTTGAACAGTAATATGAACATTTTTAGCATTTTTGAAAGCTACTTATGCCTTAATAATATTATATTCTATAACACATAGGTTTGAGCAAGCTCTCTGATTGGTCAATAGGCGTGTTTGATTCCACGATCAAACAACGATCAAATAGAACGTGCCCAATCACAAAGTATCCAGTGGCCTACACACGCCACTAGCCTACCGAAACTACTTCCATGAGCCTACATCGTGTGGTTTCCATAGCAACGTTTAGCGACACACAGCCGTTACACTGTTATATGTTGTCTCTCATTGGAAATCGGTAACTACAAAATGTCAGATTTTAAAGTCGATAGTATCAAATGCAGCACTGAGATCGAGCAAGACAAGAATAGAGACAAGTCCCTTGTCTGAGGCTATTAGAATGTCATTTGTGACTTTAACCAGAGCTGTCTCTGTGCTATGTTGTGTTCTAAAGCCAGACTGAACATCTTCAAATAAATCATAGTTTTTTAAATAATCACGCAGCTGCTTTGCGACTGCTTTCTCAAGAATTTTTGAGAGGAACGGAAGATTAGAAATAGGTCTATAGTTGGCTAAAACCTCTGGATCGAGGTTGTGCTTTTTAAGAAGCGGTTTTATCACTGCTACTTTGAATGATTTTGGAACATAGCCTGATAATAAAGACATATTCATAATATTTAATAAAGAAGTGCTAATTAATGGAAAAACTTCTTTTAACAGCTTAGTTGGAATCGGGTCTAAGATACACGTTGATGGTTTAGAAGAGAGAATCATTGAATTTAATTGTTCAAGGTTTATGGCTGAAAAGCATTCTAGTTTACTATCTAGTGTAATATTAGAACTTACGTTTCCGGGAGCTGTTGATAATACTATACTGGTCAAAGGCAAGAGGTCATTGATTTTGTTTCTAAGAGTAACAATTTTATCGTTCAAAAAGCACATCAAATCATTCCTACTGAGTGCTATGGGAATAGAAGGCTCAGTCGAGCTGTGGCTCTCTGTCAGCCTGGCTACAGTGCTGAAAAGAAATCTTATTCTTATTCTCATCTATTAATGAAGAGTAGTATGCTGCTCTCGCTTTACGCAGTGCTTTCTTATATTCATTGAGAGTAATATGCCAAATTAAACCAGATTCTTCAAGTTTAGTGGAACGCCATATCCTTTCAAGTTGTCTCGACGTTTGCTTTATTTTGCGGGTTTGGGCATTATGCCATGGAGCTAATCTATGTTGTTTGATTTTCTTCTTTTTCAAAGGAGCAACAGAGTCTCATTTTATTCGCAGCGCATCTGTAGCACTATCAACAACATGATCAATTTGGGGGGGTGTACATTTTGTATAAGTTTCCTCCCCTACATGCAGACATGCTATCGAGTTAAGTATTGGTGGAATCTCTTCCTTAAATTTGGCTATAGCACTAACAGATAGGTTTCTGCTGCAGGAGCTTTTGGCTAATGCTTTGTAGTCTAGGAACAGTACTTCAAAAGTTACTAAGAAATGGTCGGATAAAGCAGGATTATGCGGTTCGACTAATAGTTGCTCAATTTCAATACCATAAGTCAGAACAAGGTGGAGAGTGTGATTATAGCAGTGGGTTGGTTTATTTACACTCTGACAGAAACCAACAGAATCTAATATAGAGTTAAATGCAACAGTAAGGATATTTTTATCATCGTCAACATGAATATTAAAGTCACCTACGATAATTACTTTATCTGTTTTAAGAACCAAAGCTGATAAAAACTCAGAGAATTCTGATAAGAATTCTGAATAAGGACCTGGTGCACGGAACACTGTAACAAATAAGATTGGCTGCAAAGTTTAACAATACAAATATTTATATTCATATATATAAACAACAATATTTTCTACATCCGTGCTCTCATCCAGCTGCAGAGCGAAATATTCACTAGCTCTCACTTGCTCCAAAAGCTGAGCAGATACTCAGGTCCACTCTCAGTAGCGGCAGCTCGATTCTCATTGGCTTGAAGGGCGGTCGTGTGATTTAAAAAATAAAAAATAAAATAAAATATTAATAAATAAAAAATATTGGAGGCCCATTTCCGCCACTTGAAAAAATTAAATCCCCATGAAAAGTCATAATAATGAGATAAAAAGTCGAAATAATGAGATAAAAAGTCATAATTATGAGATAAGAAGTGCGCATGCGCTGCAGTGGCGCTGTCTTCAGAGGTCCCTTCATCACCTTGCTGCTCTCCACCATGCAAACGGCATCTTGTCCTAAATAAGGTGTAACTACTCTGGTCTTGAAAGAACAGTACAGTACGCATCGAACCGATGTCCACAATCACGTTTATTCTCTTCTTTGCACAATCATGAAACACAGTGAAAACGTGTTTGCCTAGTAGACCAGCAGAAGAATTACGTTATCACATCGTTGACACTTTTACCGCACACAAACACAATATAAACATCCGGGGCAAGGGGTCACATGACTTCCGGAAAGACAACTCTTATCATTTTTACAAAATAAAACAAAGTTCAAGCATACATTAAACACTCTTCAAAAAGGACAAAACAATAATAAGGGACCTTTGAGCGTCAGCTACGTAAGGTAACTATTACAGGTGACTTTTGTAAATGTTAGATGTTACATATAGCCTATATTGCAGCTAAACAACAATGCAGTTCATAGCTTTGACATTACCTGTTATGAACAATAATATTGCCTATAGTTTTGTGGTAACGTTCACGGGTTAGATTCTTAGGCTTACAACTCACAGCAGCAGTATGCCTACTGTACACTATTGTCATTAGTGGCGTGAACGTTACCACAAAACTATAGGCATATATATTATAGTTCATAACAGGTCATGTCAAAGCTATGAACTGCATTGTTGTTGTTTAGCTGCAATATAGGCTAAATGTAACATCTAACATTTACAAAAGTCACCTGTAATAGTTACCTTATTTAGGACTAGATGCCGTTTGCATGGTGGAGAGCAGCAAGGTGATGAAGGGACCTTTGAAGACAGCGCCACTGCAGCGCATGCGCACTTCTTATCTCATAATTATGACTTTTTATCTCATTATTTCGACTTCTTATCTCATAATTATGACTTTTTATCTCATTATTTCGACTTTTTATCTCATTATTTCGACTTTTTATCTCATTATTTCGACTTTTCATGGGGATTTTATTTTTTTCAAGTGGCGGAAATGGGCTTCCATAAAGGACACATAGATTGATAGATACGCAGTTATTAATTAATTACATCTAAAAACATAATTAAAAAAAGGTAACTTTTGCTCAAACTTTGCGTGACCCCCTGGCGCCCCCTGGGGGTTCAGGGCCCCCACTTTGAAAAACACTGGTTAGAGTATATCGATCAGAGTGACTGCTCTTCTCTTCAGAGGATCTCTGGCGAGTTGGTTAGAGGATACCAATCAGAGTGACTGCTCTTCGCTTCAGTGGATCTTTGCTTCATCAGAATGGCAGGAAACGCATGGAGGTCAATGGTGAGTAAAAGCAGTTTTTAAAGCTTTAACTAACATGTTATAAACGTGTGAAACACAAAGAGGAGTGTGTGGTGTGTGTATGAGGAGTGTGTGTGTGTGTTGGCTCTGCTGAGAGTCTCTAACTGCGTTTATTAGCATGTTAGCATCTCTTAGCTCAGTGTGTGTCCTTCAGACAGCAGCTGATGCTAACGTAGCTAACAGAGGCTAACTGAGGATATGTTCATCCTGAAAACACATTTCATTTAAAAGAACCAGTAAAGAACCAGTAAAGAACCAGTAAAGAACCAGTAAAGCAGTGACGGAGAGGGTTATATAAGTGATACAACAGAACAGATAACTCTGTTGGTTCAGAGCTGATGCTAACGGGTTATAATGGGAATAAATGAACTGTGACTGGTTCTCTGACTGGTTCTGGTTCTGGTCCTCAGTTCTCAGTTAACAGAACCTGAATAAAGATCTGTTCTCTGACCCAGGACCAGGTTACAGAGGTGATGGTTTGAGGTCACCTTGCTGGGAGAGAAACAGTACAAGTTCAAATAAAGATTCCTGTGAGTCTTTCTGCTCCAAAGCACCTGTGAGAGGTGCTATACAGATTAATATAGCACTTAACTAAGTATACAGGTTCATAAAGCACTTAACTAAGTATACAGGTTAATAAAGCACTTAACTAAGTATACAGGTTCATAAAGCACTTAACTAAGTATACAGGTTCATAAAGCACTTAACTAAGTATACAGGTTAATAAAGCACTTAACTAAGTATACAGGTTAATAAAGCACTTAACTAAGTATACAGGTTAATAAAGCACTTAACTAAGTATACAGGTTCATAAAGCACTTAACTAAGTATACAGGTTCATAAAGCACTTAACTAAGTATACAGGTTACTAAAGCACTTAACTAAGTATACAGGTTCATAAAGCACTTAACTAAGTATACAGGTTCATAAAGCACTTAACTAAGTATACAGGTTACTAAAGCACTTAACTAAGTCATGAATACACACCTGTGAGAGGTGCTATATTTAACCAATAGCTCACTTCAGGCCGTGGTATATGCTCAGTATATCACAGCTAGGGGGCGTGGTATATGGTCAGTATATCACAGCTAGGGGGCGTGGTATATGGTCAGTATATCACAGCTAGGGGGCGTGGTATATGGTCAGTATATCACAGTTAGGGGCCGTGGTATATGGTCAGTATATCACAGCTAGGGGGCGTGGTATATGCTCTGTATATCACAGCTAGGGGGCGTGGTATATGGTCAGTATATCACAGCTAGGGGGCGTGGTATATGGTCAGTATATCACAGCTAGGGGGCGTGGTATATGGTCAGTATATCACAGCTAGGGGGCGTGGTATATGCTCAGTATATCACAGCTAGGGGGCGTGGTATATGGTCAGTATATCACAGCTAGGGGGCGTGGTATATGCTCAGTATATCACAGCTAGGGGGCGTGGTATATGCTCAGTATATCACAGCTAGGGGGCGTGGTATATGCTCAGTATATCACAGCTAGGGGGCGTGGTATATGCTCAGTATATCACAGCTAGGGGCCGTGGTATATGGTCAGTATATCACAGCTAGGGGCCGTGGTATATGGTCAGTATATCACAGCTAGGGGGCCTGGTATATGGTCAGTATATCACAGCTAGGGGGCGTGGTATATGCTCAGTATATCACAGCTAGGGGGCGTGGTATATGGTCAGTATATCACAGCTAGGGGGCGTGGTATATGGTCAGTATATCACAGCTAGGGGGCGTGGTATATGCTCAGTATATCACAGCTAGGGGCCGTGGTATATGGTCAGTATATCACAGCTAGGGGGCGTGGTATATGCTCAGTATATCACAGCTAGGGGGCGTGGTATATGGTCAGTATATCACAGCTAGGGGGCGTGGTATATGCTCAGTATATCACAGCTAGGGGCGTGGTATATGGTCAGTATATCACAGCTAGGGGGCCTGGTATATGCTCAGTATATCACAGCTAGGGGGCGTGGTATATGCTCAGTATATCACAGCTAGGGGGCCTGGTATATGGTCAGTATATCACAGCTAGGGGGCCTGGTATATGCTCAGTATATCACAGCTAGGGGCCGTGGTATATGGTCAGTATATCACAGCTAGGGGGCGTGGTATATGGTCAGTATATCACAGCTAGGGGGCCTGGTATATGCTCAGTATATCACAGCTAGGGGGCGTGGTATATGCTCAGTATATCACAGCTAGGGGCCGTGGTATATGGTCAGTATATCACAGCTAGGGGGCGTGGTATATGCTCAGTATATCACAGCTAGGGGCCGTGGTATATGGTCAGTATATCACAGCTAGGGGGCGTGGTATATGGTCAGTATATCACAGCTAGGGGGCGTGGTATATGCTCAGTATATCACAGCTAGGGGCGTGGTATATGGTCAGTATATCACAGCTAGGGGGCCTGGTATATGCTCAGTATATCACAGCTAGGGGGCGTGGTATATGCTCAGTATATCACAGCTAGGGGCCGTGGTATATGGTCAGTATATCACAGCTAGGGGGCGTGGTATATGGTCAGTATATCACAGCTAGGGGGCGTGGTATATGGTCAGTATATCACAGCTAGGGGGCGTGGTATATGCTCAGTATATCACAGCTAGGGGGCGTGGTATATGCTCAGTATATCACAGCTAGGGGGCGTGGTATATGGTCAGTATATCACAGCTAGGGGGCGTGGTATATGCTCAGTATATCACAGCTAGGGGGCGTGGTATATGCTCAGTATATCACAGCTAGGGGCCGTGGTATATGGTCAGTATATCACAGCTAGGGGGCGTGGTATATGGTCAGTATATCACAGCTAGGGGGCGTGGTATATGCTCAGTATATCACAGCTAGGGGCCGTGGTATATGCTCAGTATATCACAGCTAGGGGGCGTGGTATATGGTCAGTATATCACAGCTAGGGGGCGTGGTATATGCTCAGTATATCACAGCTAGGGGGCGTGGTATATGGTCAGTATATCACAGCTAAGAAAAACACACACTCTAATTTAAATAGTTTTTATTAGTAAATAATGATGTTCAAAATAAAATAGCGCCTCCGTTGCCTTCTGCACGAAACATAGTGCGAGGTGGTTGCTATGCAACAACACTAACAGCTAGCGAACATATTAGACAGAGAGCGTTGATCCATTATTTGGCTGTTTATTTACATTAATGTGTATGTTGCTGTTTATTGTGCATCCACTGAAAACCTGTCCAGCATCAGTAGCATGGCTTACGTGGTGACTTGTATAGGTTGAGGTTGGTCGAGGCTGTTGCTTGGCGTGGCGAGAATATTGCTCCACTTTCTCCGGTCCCAGAGATTGGGCTTCCAGTAGCTCTGGAGAGAGCTTTCACACCTGTGGCCACTAACGGTCATCATGTCTCTGCTTTGTTTCAAGACCCGCATCAGAAAGCTTTTGAATGGTGGTACTTTTCCAGTTGGTCTACCTGCTCTTCACGGAGCTCTGCATGTTGTAGTTTAGGTGCTCTCTGGAGATAGGCACTGCTCAATCCACTCCTCCATAGTGAGACCCCCCCGGAGGTCCAAGCTAAGTAAGGGACAATGTGCAGCGAGGCGGTCATTATGGGTCAAAGAAAACCGACAGGCAGATCAGAAACAGTCCGTTGTTACCGTTTGAACTACGTAGCAACGGCAGGATCTGCTTCCATAGCGTTTTTGAGGACCTCTTTGATTACAGGTTTGAAAACATCGCTGCTTGCTTTAACATTAGCACAGTTCATGATGTCAGACCTTGGAGAGTATCTAGATATCCCTGCCCTGATGCCAAAGGAACTGCACTCTGAACATGTGTCGCCGTCTGATGTCTCTGTCTGGACCGCTGCGTCAAAAGGAGGGTTTCTGCCCCGTTACTTCTCCGCTGCTTCCTCGTCTCAGTTTGTAAAGCAGGCAGTTTGCTTTTCAGCCCAACTGTATACAGCTTTTCTCAGACGCGGAGGGATACTGACTTGTTGTGAAAAGTAACTACAAGTCTACCCGTGGTATACGCTCAGTATATCACGGCTAAGAACCAATCAGATTGCTTGATTTGACTTGAGATAATGAAATGTTGTTGACAGTGTGTTGTGTTAACGTTGACCTTCTTCATGTCTCTATAGCTGTCTCAGGTGGTGGGGGGCGCGACGAGACCCCTGACTGCTGCTTTCTCCAGGAGAGGGGTGAGACACACACACACACACACACACACACACACACACACCCAGAGGGGTCAGAGGTCACACACCCCTCTGAAACCTTATCCCAATACTACTCCTCGACTCCTCTCTTCCCCTCCTCCGGGACTTGACCCGGAAATCCATCAAGACACGCCATGTTGAAGGACGTCCCAACGGCTGAGATGCACACGGAGGAGTCGAGGACCCCTCTCTGACCCCTCTCTGACCTCTCTCTGACCCCTCTCTGACCCCTCTCTGACCCCTCTCTGACCCCTCTCTGACCTAGGGCTGGGCGATATATCGAGTTTACACGATACATCGTGGATTGCACTCCATGCGATGTCGTAAATGACCACATCGTGAACATCGATTATTATGTTGTCAAATCAATTTCCCGCCGCGGCCAAAATGAGCTTTCCTTTCTCCCTCATAGACACAGTCACACACGCAGGCACACACGCAGTCACACACGCAGTCACACACGCAGGCACACACGCAGGCACACACGCAGGCACACACGCAGGCACACACGCAGTCACACACGCAGGCACACACGCAGTCACACACGCAGTCACACACGCAGGCACACACGCAGGCACACACGCAGGCACACACGCAGGCACACACGCAGGCACACACGCAGGCACACACGCAGGCACACACGCAGGCACACACGCAGTCACACACGCAGTCACACACGCAGTCACACACGCAGGCACACACGCAGGCACACACTCAGGCACACACGCAGGCACGCACGCAGGCACACACCCAGTCACACACGCAGGCACACACGCAGGCACACACTCAGGCACACACGCAGGCACGCACGCAGGCACACACCCAGTCACACACGCAGGCACACACGCAGGCACGCAGGCACACACGCAGGCACACACGCAGGCACACACGCAGGCACACACGCAGGCACACACGCAGGCACGCACGCAGGCACACACCCAGTCACACACGCAGGCACGCACGCAGGCACGCACGCAGGCACACACGCAGGCACACACGCAGGCACACACGCAGGCACACACGCAGGCACGCACGCAGGCACACACCCAGTCACACACGCAGGCACACACGCAGGCACACACGCAGGCACACACGCAGGCACACACGCAGGCACACACGCAGTCACACACGCAGTCACACACGCAGTCACACATGCAGTCACACACGCAGGCACACACGCAGGCACACACGCAGGCACGCACGCAGGCACACACGCAGGCACACACGCAGGCACGCACGCAGGCACGCACGCAGGCACACACGCAGGCACACACGCAGGCACACACGCAGGCACGCACGCAGGCACACACCCAGTCACACACGCAGGCACACACGCAGGCACACGCAGGCACACACGCAGTCACACACGCAGGCCCCGTCTAACTTGCACACACACATTACACACATGCACAGTGACAGAGAGCAGGGCTCCACATTATAAATGGCCCGCTGGCCCTGAAGCACTATTTAGACCCCCCGGGCCAGCATAACGTACTTTCCACTTGCCCGCTCGGGCCACTACAAATATTGCTTTAAAAAAATAAAATGGTCCAGTGGTATAGGTACTTTGACAAGCAATGTAGTTAAATTGTTTCGTTCATTAACACTACACCATAGCGTTTCGTGAGGCGGTTGTCGTTGTTGGGTGAAAGGCAAACAGCTGTTTGCTGCAGAGCCAGCGCGAGCAGGCTCCCGTTTGCCCGTGAGCGCCGGGCAAAAAACTATCTTCAAATAAAAGAAAGTCACCGGAGGAGTTAAAGGAGAGTGACAGGGAGCATGAGAAGAAGAGGGAGAGAAAGTTTCAGCCAGCTTGATCGATGGAGCTGGCTTCTAGTGGTGCAGTGACGCGTCCTAAAACCCTTTTATAATCTATCGATTAGATTTATGATTCGAAAATTATAAAAGTAGGGTAGACATGTGGAGATTATCCGGCTGTGTCAAAATGTGTTTGTGTGCGTGGTGGCTGTACTGCTCCAGCCGTCTCCTTTGTGTTTGTTTCCCCCTGTCTGTGTTGTTTGTGTGTGCGTGGTGGCTGTCACTCCTGGCTCCCGGCTCAACCTCCACTCACCTGCTGCAATCAGCTGTGCACCCTCCCCGACTACACACCTGCTTTCCATCAAGACATTTACAACGGCATATCAACGGAGGCTCCACAACCTTTCTCCGCCAGATCGTCAAGTATCAGCCGTATCTCTCTCTCTCCTCCGGTACACAGCACCGTAGTGTGGAGTTGCATTAGGTAACGCGAGATACGGCTGATACTTGCGCATTAGTTTCTGTTATGGATCAGTATCAACAGTCCTGCCAGTAACGTTACTATATTATCAATGCTACTTTAGTTATAGCCTGATATATGATAGCTAACTTCACAATGTTGTGATGTGACGTTAGCTAACATTCTGTAGCTAACGCCGGTCACTCACCAAGATAGCTGCTCTGTTCTCCACTGGTTCTCCACACACCACAGCTCCATTTCTCTCCCATGGCCGTTATTTCTTCTAACCCTTGGCTGCTCCTGGTCTCTTGGACGCCTAGCAGGCTCATCATTATAAGGTTGTGGTCCGTCATATGCATTCAAATATTCATGTTCAACTTCTTCTGTGTCTTCTGTGTCGAAACTAGCATTGGGATCCATGTTTATTAATACGTTACACCGGCCGCTCTCCCCCTTGTGTCCCCCGTGTTACGTCACACGCGGGAGGTCACGAGCCGAGGCTTTTTTATGCGGAAGTGAACATTTCTTACTAAAACGATGCCAGATGTCACTGTAGTTTATATTTCTGTATATCTTTCTGAAAAACTTGTGTATTCATCATTTTCCTACACATTTATTCACAGGTGTCTTTAACCTGGAAGCTGCTCTTTAAGTATTTCTTATAGCTATGCAGGAGAGCAAACACAAACAAGAACAAACAAACAAGTGAAATGAAGAATAACATTGTGCTGGTTCATCTTATAGTTCAGTCTAGAGAACGCACCAGACAGCATCTACAGTAAGACCTGCACAGATCTAAGTGTTCTAGGGGGAGGCCCCCCAAACCCCTCGTGCCATTTCGTCCACGGGCATTTTTCAGGGCCATCTCCCAAAATCCTTAATGTCATGCACTGCTCTGACCCCCCTCTGTCCTCTCTCTGACCTCTGTCCTCTGTCCTCTGTCCTCTGTCCTCTCTCTGACCTCTCTCTGACCTCTGACCTCTGACCTCTGTCCTCTCTCTGACCTCTCTCTGACCTCTGACCTCTGTCCTCTCTCTGTCCTCTGACCTCTGTCCTCTCTCTAACCTCTCTTCTCTCTAACCCCTCTCTGACCTCTCTGACCTCTCTCCCCTCTCTGACTCTTCTCTGACCCCTCTGACCTTTCTCTGACTTCTGTCCTCTCTCTGACCCCTCTGACCTCTCTCTGTCCTCTCTGACCTCTCTCTGTCCTCTCTCTGACCCCTCTGACCTCTCTCTGTCCTCTCTGACCTCTCTCTGTCCTCTCTCTGACCCCTCTCTGTCCTCTCTCTGACCCCTCTCTGTCCTCTCTCTGATCTCTGACCTCTCTCTGTCCTCTCTCTGTCCTCTCTCTGACCTCTGACCTCTCTCTGTCCTCTCTAACCTCTCTCTGTCCTCTCTCTGACCCCTCTCTGTCCTCTCTCTGATCTCTGACCCCTTCCTGACCTCCCTCTGTCCTCTCTCTGACCTCTGTCCTCTCTCTGACCTCTGACCTCTCTCTGACCACAGATTCAGACGGTGACTATGATCCCAGGAGACGGCATCGGGCCGGAGATCTCCAACGCTGTGATGAAGATCTTTGAGGCTGCTAAAGTGAGACACACACACACACACACACACACACAGACTCACACACACACACACACACACACACACACACACACAGACTCACACACACACACACACACACACACACACACACACACACACACACACACACACACAGACTCTCACACACACACAGAGAGACTCACACACACACACACACACACACACACACACACACACACACACACACACACACACACAGACTCACACACACACACACACACACACACACACACACACACACACACACACACACACACACACACAGACTCACACACACACACACACACACACACACACACACACACACACACACACACACAGACTCACACACACACACACACACACACACACACACACACACAGACTCACACACACACACACACACACACACACACACACACACACACACACACACACACACACACACACACACACACAGACTCACACACACACACACACACACACAGACTCACACACACACACACACACACACACACACACACACACACACACACACACACACACACACACACACACACACACACACAGTGGAGGGGTGTCTCTGTGTGTCAAAGTTAACTTTATTGTCAGTCTTTCAGTTTGTATGCACAGAGAGATCCAAATACTGTTTCCAGAATACAAAGTGTGTGTCTGTGTGTGTGTGTGTCTGTGTGTGTGTAGGCTCCTATCCAATGGGAGGAGAGGAATGTGACGGCCATCCAAGGGCCCGGCGGGCGCTGGATGATCCCCCCCGACTGCAAGGAGTCCATGGACCAGAGCAAGATCGGCCTGAAAGGTGGGAGGAGCTAATACACTGATATTGATCTCTCTCAGGCTTTATATGTAATCAATGGCTCACTTCAGGGCGTGGTGTATGCTCAGTATATCACAGCTAGGGGGCGTGGTATATGCTCAGTATATCACAGCTAGGGGGCGTGGTGTATGCTCAGTATATCACAGCTAGGGGGCGTGGTATATGCTCAGTATATCACAGCTAGGGGGCGTGGTATATGGTCAGTATATCACAGCTAGGGGGCGTGGTATATGCTCAGTATATCACAGCTAGGGGGCGTGGTATATGGTCAGTATATCACAGCTAGGGGGCGTGGTATATGCTCAGTATATCACAGCTAGGGGGCGTGGTATATGGTCAGTATATCACAGCTAGGGGGCGTGGTATATGCTCAGTATATCACAGCTAGGGGGCGTGGTATATGGTCAGTATATCACAGCTAGGGGGCGTGGTATATGCTCAGTATATCACAGCTAGGGGGCGTGGTATATGCTCAGTATATCACAGCTAGGGGGCGTGGTATATGCTCAGTATATCACAGCTAGGGGGCGTGGTATATGGTCAGTATATCACAGCTAGGGGGCGTGGTATATGCTCAGTATATCACAGCTAGGGGGCGTGGTATATGGTCAGTATATCACAGCTAGGGGGCGTGGTATATGCTCAGTATATCACAGCTAGGGGGCGTGGTATATGCTCAGTATATCACAGCTAGGGGGCGTGGTATATGGTCAGTATATCACAGCTAGGGGGCGTGGTATATGCTCAGTATATCACAGCTAGGGGGCGTGGTATATGCTCAGTATATCACCGCTAAGAAAAATACACACTCTAATTTAAATAGTTTTTATTAGTAAATAATGATGTTCAAAATAAAATAGTCCCTCCGTTGCCTTCTGCACGAAACATAGTGCGAGGTGGTTGCTATGCAACAACACTAACAGCAAGCGAACATATTAGACAGAGAGCGTTGATCCATTATTTGGCTGTTTATTTACTTTAATGTGTATGTTGCTGTTTATTGTGCAGCCACTGAAAACCTGTCCAGCATCAGTAGCATGGCTTACGTGGTGACTTGTATAGGTTGAGGTTGGTCGAGGCTGTTGCTTGGCGTGGCGAGAATATTGCTCCACTTTCTCCGGTCCCAGAGATTGGGCTTCCAGTAGCTCTGGAGAGAGCTTTCGCACCTGTGGCCACTAACGGTCATAATGTCTCTGCTTTGTTTCAAGACCCGCATCAGAAAGCTTTTGAATGGTGCTACTTTCCCAGTTGGTCTACCTGCTCTTCACGTAGCTCTGCATGTCGTAGTTTAGGTGCTCTCTGGAGATAGGCACTGCTCAATCCACTCCTCCATAGTGAGACCCCCCGGAGGTCCAAGCTAAGTAAGGGACAATGTGCAGTGAGGCGGTCATTATGGGTCAAAGAAAACCGACAGGCAGATCAGAAACAGTCCGTTGTTACCGTTTGAACTACGTAGCAACGGCAGGATCTGCTTCCATAGCGTTTTTGAGGACCTCTTTGATTACAGGTTTGAAAACATCGCTGCTTGCTTTAACATTAGCACAGTTCATGATGTCAGACCTTGGAGAGTATCTAGATATCCCTGCCCTGATGCCAAAGGAACTGCACTCTGAACATGTGTCGCCGTCTGATGTCTCTGTCTGGACCGCTGCGTCAAAAGGAGGGTTTCTGCCCCGTTACTTCTCCGCTGCTTCCTCGTCTCAGTTTGTAAAGCAGGCAGTTTGCTTTTCAGCCCAACTGTATACAGCTTTTCTCAGACGCGGAGGGATACTGACTTGTTGTGAAAAGTAACTACAAGTCTACCCGTGGTATACGCTCAGTATCTCACGGCTAAGAACCAATCAGATTGCTTGATTTTACATATCCATTTTATATATATGTATTGATCTCTCTCAGGCCCCCTGAAGACCCCCATCGCGGCCGGGCACCCCTCCATGAACCTTCTGCTCAGAAAGACCTTCGATCTCTACGCCAACGTGCGGCCGTGCGTCTCCATCGAGGGATACAAGACTCCGTACACCGACGTGAACCTGGTGACCATCAGAGAGAACACTGAGGGGGAGTACAGTGGGATAGAGCACCTGGTGAGACACACACACACACACACACACACACACACACACACACACACACACACACACACACACACACACACACACACACACACACACACACACACACACACACACACACACACACACACACACACACACACAGCATATTTGTCCACTCATATGTTAAGAGTATTCAAAACTTGAATAATATCCCTCTAAGGAACATTCAGAACAGATAAAAAATGTGCGATTAACTATTTTAATCGACTGAGAGCCCTAATATATATATATTATATCAGGGTATATGCAGGAATCCTGAAGTCAAATTTAATACCTTTTAAGACCTTTTTTAAGACCCTTTCCATACATTTTAAAACCTCATCGCAACTTTGAGTTCTAACCGGTTACATTGGCGACACACTTTACCTCACATTTACTATATTGATAGTAAGATAGCAAAACTAAACAGAGTGCAGACAGACTACTGAAGCCTCCTCTCCACATGAACTTCAACCTCTCTGTGAAGGTCAGGTTTAATGCAGTATGCTGCTTTGTTGCTTCTGTACTCTGTGCTCTTTCATTCCAGTCAAACTCCTCAGAAACCATTAGAAACCAGTATTTGACCAATAAACAAAACAATTGACAAAACTTTGAACTATGAAATATATTAAACTTTGGTGAGCTTCAGCGGGGTAATGCCATATAGGAGCTCCCTCACAAATACCCAGGGGTTAAATTGGGCTGGGGCTGTCCGGGGCTAAGCCCTGGCACATAGGACGATGCTCTGACGTCATCACCCTCACACATTTGTCATATGTTTACAAAAAAGGAAATATATGTTAAGACTTTTCTCGTTCTTAATATAGACTATAGTTAGGGTCGATATGTGTTGACTTTACTTTAAAATAGCAGATCTCTGTGACCGGATATAGTTTGGCTTAGACCCCGGCCCCACGAGGACGCATACGGTAAAACGCATACGCAAGCGCAAAAGAGTCTTCCGTTCACACGCATTCGATTCATTAACGTGTCCGTTCACACTAGACCGCTGGAAATGCTGGAAACGATGTAGTACATATGTCATGCCTGTAAGTGGCGCTGCTGCCGCCCGAAATACACCAAAAGCAGCGAAGAAGAACCTGGAGCATGGTTGCCATGGTTGCCCTTCTGTTTATTCTCCTCGGTGGACGGCGTGTTCTCCTGCTGTATATCTCAGGTAGTCCACCAGCAGATGGAAAACACCCACCTCTCCGCCTCTTCCAAGGAACGAGGGGACCGTGCTGCAGTTTCCGTAAAAAAAATGTTCCGCCGGTCAACATGTCCGTTAAAGTTTAAATCTTCCGTACAAAATTAGAAAAGTGCCGGTCAGAGGTCTTCTTTGTTATTTATTGAGCTTTAAAACAAATTGATAACGACTCTGTTCTCTGTATAATAATATAATAATATTTAATAAACGGTGACTGCCTCTCTTTTCCTCCCCCTCTTCTGACAGCCCAGCAGCAGCAGGAGACGTGTGGAGATGGAGGCGGGCTATTTCATCGTTATCAGAAAATGATCATATAGGTCTTACATACGGAGCCGTTGGACCCCCAGAGCGTTGCGTATGCCGGTCTTCCGACCTTGGGACCCGTTACCGTAGTCGTTTATTCCCCCCCCCCCCCCCCCCACACACACACACAGAGCGGAGCAAGGCAACGAAACGGCGCGCTATGCATGGGGCCGCCTTGTGGGGTTTCCCGACATGTCGTTTCAGTAAATTAAAGGGTGTTTCATGTTGTCGTTGCTGTGGACCTTCTTAATACCTTGGAAAATGCCATTTAATACTTTTTAATACTTTTTAAAAGCCTTAATTTTCGCTAAATTGATTTATCAACTTTTAATACTTTTTAAGACCCCGCGGATACCCTGTATATATTAATGTATATCATTTGTGTTCTTTGAAATTGAAAAGGATATTGCATTGTGTGTGTGACTTTCGTTGCAGTTGTATATGTCTTAAGTGTAATTTGGCTTTTTTAAATGTATGAATTCTTATTTGAGTATTTATTTACAACTTTAAGTAAATATTAAAATTGTTTTCAATTTTATTTCAGAGAATATTTTAGATTTTTTTTCTTACATTTCTAAATTCTTTTTTAGAAAATATTTAATTATGTTTGTCTTTGATTTCAAACTTTAATTTAATATAAAATTTATTTTTTTCTCCGACATTTAAATATGAATTAAAATCAAAGTATTTCTGTTCATTTCTAGTCTTTATATGATTGACATCCCTCTGATCTGAGCTCAGCGTGTCGCTCTGAATAATAAACCTGAAGATCAGCTGGCAGTCTGTGGATGTGATGTCACTTCCTGTGGCTGTGATGGTGATGTCACTTCCTGTCTGATCCCTGATGTTCTTTTTGAAGTCCGTCTTCATTCCTGTTGTTTTTCCCTTTTTGGAATGAACACTTTTCGTTACTCTTCAGATGCATCTCCTCCTCTTCCTCCTCCACTTCCTCTTCCTCCTCTTCATCTTCTTCTCCTCTTGTTCCTCAGATCGTGGAAGGCGTGGTTCAGAGCATCAAACTGATCACGGAGGACGCCAGTCGACGCATCGCAGAATACGCCTTCGAATACGCCCGAAACAATCAGAGGAGCAGCGTGACGGCCGTTCATAAGGCTAACATCATGTGAGAGAAGCAATCAATAATATCATCAATACTGGGTTAGCATCATGAGAGAGACAATCAATAATATCATCAATACTGGGTTAGCATCATGAGAGAGAGACAATCAATAATATCATCAATACTGGGTTAGCATCATGAGAGAGAGAGACAATCAATAATATCATCAATACTGGGTTAGCATCATGAGAGAGAGACAATCAATAATATCATCAATACTGGGTTAGCATCATGAGAGAGAGACAATCAATAATATCATCAATACTGGGTTAGCATCATGAGAGAGACAATCAATAATATCATCAATACTGGGTTAGCATCAAGAGAGAGACAATCAATAATATCATCAATACTGGGTTAGCATCATGAGAGAGAGACAATCAATAATATCATCAATACTGGGTTAGCATCATGAGAGAGAGACAATCAATAATATCATTAATACTGGGTTAGCATCATGAGAGAGAGACAATCAATAATATCATCAATACAGGGTTAGCATCATGAGAGAGAGAGACAATCAATAATATCATCAATACTGGGTTAGCATCAAGAGAGAGAGACAATCAATAATATCATCAATACTGGGTTAGCATCATGAGAGAGAGACAATCAATAATATCATCAATACTGGGTTAGCATCATGAGAGAGACAATCAATAATATCATCAATACTGGGTTAGCATCATGAGAGAGACAATCAATAATATCATCAATACTGGGTTAGCATCATGAGAGAGAGAGACAATCAATAATATCATCAATACTGGGTTAGCATCATGAGAGAGAGACAATCAATAATATCATCAATACTGGGTTAGCATCAAGAGAGAGACAATCAATAATATCATCAATACTGGGTTAGCATCAAGAGAGAGACAATCAATAATATCATCAATACTGGGTTAGCATCATGAGAGAGACAATCAATAATATCATCAATACTGGGTTAGCATCATGAGAGAGACAATCAATAATATCATCAATACTGGGTTAGCATCAAGAGAGAGACAATCAATAATATCATCAATACTGGGTTAGCATCATGAGAGAGACAATCAATAATATCATCAATACTGGGTTAGCATCATGAGAGAGACAATCAATAATATCATCAATACTGGGTTAGCCTCAAGAGAGACAATCAATAATATCATCAATACTGGGTTAGCATCATGAGAGAGAGACAATCAATAATATCATCAATACTGGGTTAGCATCATGAGAGAGACAATCAATAATATCATCAATACTGGGTTAGCATCATGAGAGAGAGACAATCAATAATATCATCAATACTGGGTTAGCATCATGAGAGAGAGACAATCAATAATATCATCAATACTGGGTTAGCATCATGAGAGAGAGACAATCAATAATATCATCAATACTGGGTTAGCATCATGAGAGAGAGACAATCAATAATATCATCAATACTGGGTTAGCATCATGAGAGAGACAATCAATAATATCATCAATACTGGGTTAGCATCATGAGAGAGACAATCAATGATATCATCAATACTGGGTTAGCATCATGAGAGAGAGACAATCAATAATATCATCAATACTGGGTTAGCATCAAGAGAGAGACAATCAATAATATCATCAATACTGGGTTAGCATCATGAGAGAGAGACAATCAATAATATCATCAATACTGGGTTAGCATCAAGAGAGACAATCAATAATATCATCAATACTGGGTTAGCATCATGAGAGAGACAATCAATAATATCATCAATACTGGGTTAGCATCATGAGAGAGAGACAATCAATAATATCATCAATACTGGGTTAGCATCATGAGAGAGACAATCAATAATATCATCAATACTGGGTTAGCATCATGAGAGAGAGACAATCAATAATATCATCAATACTGGGTTAGCATCATGAGAGAGAGACAATCAATAATATCATCAATACTGGGTTAGCATCATGAGAGAGACAATCAATAATATCATCAATACTGGGTTAGCATCATGAGAGAGAGACAATCAATAATATCATCAATACTGGGTTAGCATCATGAGAGAGAGACAATCAATAATATCATCAATACTGGGTTAGCATCATGAGAGAGAGACAATCAATAACATCATCAATACTGGGTTAGCATCAAGAGAGAGAGACAATCAATAATATCATCAATACTGGGTTAGCATCATGAGAGAGACAATCAATAATATCATCAATACTGGGTTAGCATCATGAGAGAGAGAGAGACAATCAATAATATCATCAATACTGGGTTAGCATCATGAGAGAGAGACAATCAATAACATCATCAATACTGGGTTAGCATCAAGAGAGAGAGACAATCAATAATATCATCAATACTGGGTTAGCATCATGAGAGAGACAATCAATAATATCATCAATACTGGGTTAGCATCATGAGAGAGACAATCAATAATATCATCAATACTGGGTTAGCATCATGAGAGAGAGACAATCAATAATATCATCAATACTGGGTTAGCATCATGAGAGAGACAATCAATAATATCATCAATACTGGGTTAGCATCAAGAGAGAGACAATCAATAATATCATCAATACTGGGTTAGCATCATGAGAGAGACAATCAATAATATCATCAATACTGGGTTAGCATCATGAGAGAGACAATCAATAATATCATCAATACTGGGTTAGCATCATGAGAGAGACAATCAATAATATCATCAATACTGGGTTAGCATCAAGAGAGAGAGACAATCAATAATATCATCAATACTGGGTTAGCATCATGAGAGAGACAATCAATAATACCATCAATACTGGGTTAGCATCATGAGAGAGACAATCAATAATATCATCAATACTGGGTTAGCATCATGAGAGAGACAATCAATAATATCATCAATACTGGGTTAGCATCATGAGAGAGACAATCAATAATATCATCAATACTGGGTTAGCATCATGAGAGAGACAATCAATAATATCATCAATACTGGGTTAGCATCATGAGAGAGAGACAATCAATAATATCATCAATACTGGGTTAGCATCAAGAGAGAGAGACAATCAATAATATCATCAATACTGGGTTAGCGTCATGAGAGAGACAATCAATAATATCATCAATACTGGGTTAGCATCATGAGAGAGAGACAATCAATAATATCATCAATACTGGGTTAGCATCATGAGAGAGAGAAACAATCAATAATATCATCAATACTGGGTTAGCATCAAGAGAGACAATCAATAATATCATCAATACTGGGTTAGCATCATGAGAGAGACAATCAATAATATCATCAATACTGGGTTAGCATCATGAGAGAGAGACAATCAATAATATCATCAATACTGGGTTAGCATCATGAGAGAGAGACAATCAATAATATCATCAATACTGGGTTAGCATCAAGAGAGACAATCAATAATATCATCAATACTGGGTTAGCATCATGAGAGAGAGACAATCAATAATATCATCAATACTGGGTTAGCATCATGAGAGAGACAATCAATAATATCATCAATACTGGGTTAGCATCATGAGAGAGACAATCAATAATATCATCAATACTGGGTTAGCATCATGAGAGAGAGACAATCAATAATATCATCAATACTGGGTTAGCATCATGAGAGAGAGACGATCAATGATATCATCAATACTGGGTTAGCATCAAGAGAGAGAGACAATCAATAATATCATCAATACTGGGTTAGCATCATGAGAGACAATCAATAATATCATCAATACTGGGTTAGCATCATGAGAGAGACAATCAATAATATCATCAATACTGGGTTAGCATCAAGAGAGACAATCAATAATATCATCAATACTGGGTTAGCATCAAGAGAGACAATCAATAATATCATCAATACTGGGTTAGCATGATGAGAGAGACAATCAATAATATCATCAATACTGGGTTAGCATCATGAGAGAGAGACAATCAATAATATCATCAATACTGGGTTAGCATCAAGAGAGAGAGACAATCAATAATATCATCAATACTGGGTTAGCGTCATGAGAGAGACAATCAATAATATCATCAATACTGGGTTAGCATCATGAGAGAGAGACAATCAATAATATCATCAATACTGGGTTAGCATCATGAGAGAGAGACAATCAATAATATCATCAATACTGGGTTAGCATCATGAGAGAGAGAAACAATCAATAATATCATCAATACTGGGTTAGCATCAAGAGAGACAATCAATAATATCATCAATACTGGGTTAGCATCATGAGAGAGACAATCAATAATATCATCAATACTGGGTTAGCATCATGAGAGAGAGACAATCAATAATATCATCAATACTGGGTTAGCATCAAGAGAGACAATCAATAATATCATCAATACTGGGTTAGCATCATGAGAGAGAGACAATCAATAATATCATCAATACTGGGTTAGCATCATGAGAGAGACAATCAATAATATCATCAATACTGGGTTAGCATCATGAGAGAGACAATCAATAATATCATCAATACTGGGTTAGCATCAAGAGAGAGACAATCAATAATATCATCAATACTGGGTTAGCATCATGAGAGAGAGACAATCAATAATATCATCAATACTGGGTTAGCATCAAGAGAAACAATCAATAATATCATCAATTGTCCCTCTTGTCTTTTTATGTCCTCTGGGGACTCAGCAGTCACCAGCTGTTCATCCTCTGCTCTCTAAATATATGTAAATGAATATGAAAGGTCTCCATGTTTCTCTCAGACGGGAGACAACGGGACACTAAAGACAGCGAGCCGTGAACTGACCGTCTGGAGTTAGATCGACAGGACTACTTTCTGCAGATCCTTAGCAACGCTCAATAGGCGCTTTCACACCGGAGTACTTTTCCCGTTTAATTCCGATCAGAGGTCGCGTTAACCGAATATTTTCCGTCTATGACGCCAAAGTGTCCCCGCAGCGAGGCTCCGGTGTTAAGCATGCCGGCCAAAAAGGAAATGATACCGTTTCCAAACCGAACCGTGCCGTACAAGCCATTGAAACATCTGAGTTTTGGCTTTACGCTGTGCGCACACCCGCTAGGTGCAGTGGGCATGCATAACACGGCGCCAACAGTTCACGAGCGTGCGCCCCCCCCCCCTCCCCCAGAGTGTGAAAGCGGACGGGTAATACTGAATTTTGACGGAAATGTTACGATCCTGTCCGTCAAAATAACGGGCAGCGGAAAAAAATAAAATGTTGAAGCCGCCATTGTATTTGCTGGCATTAGCATTATTAGCATTAGCCCTGCGCACCAAAGGAGAGAAACTCATTTATGACAACACAAAATAAAACTTGGGAGCGGTGGAGATAAGGGGGAGTCGGCGTTCTGGGGATTTACTCGGAAGGCTTCAGTAGAAGCTGCTGGGGGTCCCAGCAGCTTCTACTGAAGCCTTCCCCAACTCCGGGGACTTCCGGCCGGCAGAAGAAGTGACGTCAGCGGCTTCATTTGCACAACTTATTCCGGTGTGAACACGATCGGCTCTTTAGTTCCATGGGGGTGCTGGGTACTAAGTGCTGGGTACTAAGTGCTGGGTACTAAGTGCGGCAAAGTACTTGGTGTGAAAGCAGCTAATAAGTCCTTGACAGCGGTCTGTACTTCTGGATTAACAACGTGTCACGTGTTCTGAATTGACCAATCAGAATCGAGTATTCAACTAAGCCATGTAATAAACGCTTAAAGAGGGGTGTGTGTGTGTGTGTGTGTAGGCGGATGTCAGACGGTCTGTTTCTCAGGAAGTGTCGGGAAGTTGCTGAGAACTACAAAGACATCAAGTTCACTGAGATGTACCTGGACACCGTGTGCCTCAACGTGAGTCTGGCAGAATTTCACCTTTTGTTTTCACCTGAACATCAGCAGGAGAGGACTCTTTAAAGTAGAGACACTACATACTGATATACACCTGAACATCAGCAGGAGAGGACTCTTTAAAGTAGAGACACTACATACTGATATACACCTGAACATCAGCAGGAGAGGACTCTTTAAAGTAGAGACACTACATACTGATATACATCTAAACATCAGCAGGAGAGGACTCTTTAAAGTAGAGACAATACATAATGATATACACCTGAACATCAGCAGGAGAGGACTCTTTAAAGTAGAGACACTACATACTGATATACACCTGAACATCAGCAGGAGAGGACTCTTTAAAGTAGAGACACTACATACTGATATACACCTGAACATCAGCAGGAGAGGACTCTTTAAAGTAGAGACACTACATACTGATATCAACCTGAACATCAGCAGGAGAGGACTCTTTAAAGTAGAGAAACTACATACTGATATACACCTGAACATCAGCAGGAGAGGACTCTTTAAAGTAGAGACACTACATACTGATATACACCTGGACATCAGCAGGAGAGGACTCTTTAAAGTAGAGACACTACATACTGATATACACCTGAACATCAGCAGGAGAGGACTATTTAAAGTAGAGACACTACATACTGATATCAACCTGAACATCAGCAGGAGAGGACTCTTTAAAGTAGAGACACTACATACTGATATACACCTGAACATCAGCAGGAGAGGACTCTTTAAAGTAGAGACACTACATACTGATATACACCTGAACATCAGAGCAGGAGAGGACTCTTTAAAGTAGAGACACTACATACTGATATACACCTGAACATCAGCAGGAGAGGACTCTTTAAAGTAGAGACACTACATACTGATATACACCTGAACATCAGAGCAGGAGAGGACTCTTTAAAGTAGAGACACTACATACTGATATACACCTGAACATCAGCAGGAGAGGACTCTTTAAAGTAGAGACACTACATACTGATATACACCTGAACATCAACAGGAGAGGACTCTTTAAAGTAGAGAAACTACATACTGATATACACCTGAACATCAGCAGGAGAGGACTCTTTAAAGTAGAGACACTACATACTGATATACACCTGAACATCAGCAGGAGAGGACTCTTTAAAGTAGAGACACTAAATACTGATATACACCTGAACATCAGCAGGAGAGGACTCTTTAAAGTAGAGACACTACATACTGATATACATCTAAACATCAGCAGGAGAGGACTCTTTAAAGTAGAGACAATACATACTGATATACACCTGAACATCAGCAGGAGAGGACTCTTTAAAGTAGAGACACTACATACTGATATACACCTAAACATCAGCAGGAGAGGACTCTTTAAAGTAGAGACAATACATACTGATATACACCTGAACATCAGCAGGAGAGGACTCTTTAAAGTAGAGACACTAAATACTGATATACACCTGAACATCAGCAGGAGAGGACTCTTTAAAGTAGAGACACTACATACTGATATACATCTAAACATCAGCAGGAGAGGACTCTTTAAAGTAGAGACAATACATACTGATATACACCTGAACATCAGCAGGAGAGGACTCTTTAAAGTAGAGACACTACATACTGATATACACCTGAACATCAGCAGGAGAGGACTCTTTAAAGTAGAGACACTACATACTGATATACACCTGAACATCAGCAGGAGAGGACTCTTTAAAGTAGAGACACTACATACTGATATACACCTGAACATCAGCAGGAGAGGACTCTTTAAAGTAGAGACACTACATACTGATATCAACCTGAACATCAGCAGGAGAGGACTCTTTAAAGTAGAGAAACTACATACTGATATACACCTGAACATCAGCAGGAGAGGACTCTTTAAAGTAGAGACACTACATACTGATATACACCTGGACATCAGCAGGAGAGGACTCTTTAAAGTAGAGACACTACATACTGATATACACCTGAACATCAGCAGGAGAGGACTCTTTAAAGTAGAGACACTACATACTGATATACACCTGAACATCAGCAGGAGAGGACTCTTTAAAGTAGAGACACTACATACTGATATACACCTGAACATCAGCAGGAGAGGACTCTTTAAAGTAGAGACACTACATACTGATATACACCTGAACATCAGCAGGAGAGGACTCTTTAAAGTAGAGACACTACATACTGATATACACCTGGACATCAGCAGGAGAGGACTCTTTAAAGTAGAGACACTACATACTGATATCAACCTGAACATCAGCAGGAGAGGACTCTTTAAAGTAGAGACACTACATACTGATATACACCTGAACATCAGCAGGAGAGGACTCTTTAAAGTAGAGACACTACATACTGATATACACCTGAACATCAGCAGGAGAGGACTCTTTAAAGTAGAGACACTACATACTGATATACACCTGAACATCAGCAGGAGAGGACTCTTTAAAGTAGAGACACTACATACTGATATACACCTGAACATCAGCAGGAGAGGACTCTTTAAAGTAGAGACACTACATACTGATATACACCTGAACATCAGCAGGAGAGGACTCTTTAAAGTAGAGACACTACATACTGATATACACCTGAACATCAGCAGGAGAGGACTCTTTAAAGTAGAGACACTACATACTGATATACACCTGAACATCAGCAGGAGAGGACTCTTTAAAGTAGAGACACTACATACTGATATACACCTGAACATCAGCAGGAGAGGACTCTTTAAAGTAGAGACACTACATACTGATATACACCTGAACATCAGCAGGAGAGGACTCTTTAAAGTAGAGACACTACATACTGATATACACCTGAACATCAGCAGGAGAGGACTCTTTAAAGTAGAGAAACTACATACTGATATACACCTGAACATCAGCAGGAGAGGACTCTTTAAAGTAGAGACACTACATACTGATATACACCTGAACATCAGCAGGAGAGGACTCTTTAAAGTAGAGACACTACATACTGATATACATCTAAACATCAGCAGGAGAGGACTCTTTAAAGTAGAGACAATACATACTGATATACACCTGAACATCAGCAGGAGAGGACTCTTTAAAGTAGAGACACTATATACTGATATACACCTGAACATCAGCAGGAGAGGACTCTTTAAAGTAGAGACACTACATACTGATATACACCTGAACATCAGCAGGAGAGGACTCTTTAAAGTAGAGACGCTACATACTGATATACACCTGAACATCAGCAGGAGAGGACTCTTTAAAGTAGAGACACTACATACTGATATACACCTGAACATCAGCAGGAGAGGACTCTTTAAAGTAGAGACACTAAATACTGATATACACCTGAACATCAGCAGGAGAGGACTCTTTAAAGTAGAGACACTACATACTGATATACATCTGAACATCAGCAGGAGAGGACTCTTTAAAGTAGAGACAATACATACTGATATACACCTGAACATCAGCAGGAGAGGACTCTTTAAAGTAGAGACACTACATACTGATATACACCTGAACATCAGCAGGAGAGGACTCTTTAAAGTAGAGACACTACATACTGATATACACCTGAACATCAGCAGGAGAGGACTCTTTAAAGTAGAGACACTACATACTGATATACACCTGAACATCAGCAGGAGAGGACTCTTTAAAGTAGAGACACTACATACTGATATCAACCTGAACATCAGCAGGAGAGGACTCTTTAAAGTAGAGAAACTACATACTGATATACACCTGAACATCAGCAGGAGAGGACTCTTTAAAGTAGAGACACTACATACTGATATACACCTGGACATCAGCAGGAGAGGACTCTTTAAAGTAGAGACACTACATACTGATATACACCTGAACATCAGCAGGAGAGGACTCTTTAAAGTAGAGACACTACATACTGAAATCAACCTGAACATCAGCAGGAGAGGACTCTTTAAAGTAGAGACACTACATACTGATATACACCTGAACATCAGCAGGAGAGGACTCTTTAAAGTAGAGACACTACATACTGATATACACCTGAACATCAGCAGGAGAGGACTCTTTAAAGTAGAGACACTACATACTGATATACACCTGAACATCAGCAGGAGAGGACTCTTTAAAGTAGAGACACTACATACTGATATACACCTGAACATCAGCAGGAGAGGACTCTTTAAAGTAGAGACACTACATACTGATATACACCTGAACATCAGCAGGAGAGGACTCTTTAAAGTAGAGAAACTACATACTGATATACACCTGAACATCAGCAGGAGAGGACTCTTTAAAGTAGAGACACTACATACTGATATACACCTGAACATCAGCAGGAGAGGACTCTTTAAAGTAGAGACACTACATACTGATATACACCTGAACATCAGCAGGAGAGGACTCTTTAAAGTAGAGACACTACATACTGATATACACCTGAACATCAGCAGGAGAGGACTCTTTAAAGTAGAGACACTACATACTGATATACACCTGAACATCAGCAGGAGAGGACTCTTTAAAGTAGAGACACTACATACTGATATACACCTGAACATCAGCAGGAGAGGACTCTTTAAAGTAGAGACACTACATACTGATATACACCTGAACATCAGCAGGAGAGGACTCTTTAAAGTAGAGAAACTACATACTGATATACACCTGAACATCAGCAGGAGAGGACTCTTTAAAGTAGAGACACTACATACTGATATACACCTGAACATCAGCAGGAGAGGACTCTTTAAAGTAGAGACACTACATACTGATATACACCTGAACATCAGCAGGAGAGGACTCTTCAAAGTAGAGAAACTACATACTGATATACACCTGAACATCAGCAGGAGAGGACTCTTTAAAGTAGAGACACTACATACTGATATACATCTAAACATCAGCAGGAGAGGACTCTTTAAAGTAGAGACAATACATACTGATATACACCTGAACATCAGCAGGAGAGGACTCTTTAAAGTAGAGACACTACATACTGATATACACCTGAACATCAGCAGGAGAGGACTCTTTAAAGTAGAGACACTACATACTGATATACACCTGAACATCAGCAGGAGAGGACTCTTTAAAGTAGAGACGCTACATACTGATATACACCTGAACATCAGCAGGAGAGGACTCTTTAAAGTAGAGACACTACATACTGATATACACCTGAACATCAGCAGGAGAGGACTCTTTAAAGTAGAGACACTAAATACTGATATACACCTGAACATCAGCAGGAGAGGACTCTTTAAAGTAGAGACACTACATACTGATATACATCTAAACATCAGCAGGAGAGGACTCTTTAAAGTAGAGACAATACATACTGATATACACCTGAACATCAGCAGGAGAGGACTCTTTAAAGTAGAGACACTACATACTGATATACACCTGAACATCAGCAGGAGAGGACTCTTTAAAGTAGAGACACTACATACTGATATACACCTGAACATCAGCAGGAGAGGACTCTTTAAAGTAGAGA
Organism: Notothenia rossii; assembly: GCF_949606895.1. NCBI lineage: Eukaryota > Metazoa > Chordata > Actinopteri > Perciformes > Nototheniidae > Notothenia > Notothenia rossii. The sequence goes on along the minus strand of NW_027640030.1, from coordinate 44,599 downwards.
CACTACATACTGATATCAACCTGAACATCAGCAGGAGAGGACTCTTTAAAGTAGAGAAACTACATACTGATATACACCTGAACATCAGCAGGAGAGGACTCTTTAAAGTAGAGACACTACATACTGATATACACCTGGACATCAGCAGGAGAGGACTCTTTAAAGTAGAGACACTACATACTGATATACACCTGAACATCAGCAGGAGAGGACTCTTTAAAGTAGAGACACTACATACTGATATACACCTGAACATCAGCAGGAGAGGACTCTTTAAAGTAGAGACACTACATACTGATATACACCTGAACATCAGAGCAGGAGAGGACTCTTTAAAGTAGAGACACTACATACTGATATACACCTGAACATCAGCAGGAGAGGACTCTTTAAAGTAGAGACACTACATACTGATATACACCTGAACATCAACAGGAGAGGACTCTTTAAAGTAGAGACACTACATACTGATATACACCTGAACATCAGCAGGAGAGGACTCTTTAAAGTAGAGACACTAAATACTGATATACACCTGAACATCAGCAGGAGAGGACTCTTTAAAGTAGAGACACTACATACTGATATACACCTAAACATCAGCAGGAGAGGACTCTTTAAAGTAGAGACAATACATACTGATATACACCTGAACATCAGCAGGAGAGGACTCTTTAAAGTAGAGACACTACATACTGATATACACCTAAACATCAGCAGGAGAGGACTCTTTAAAGTAGAGACAATACATACTGATATACACCTGAACATCAGCAGGAGAGGACTCTTTAAAGTAGAGACACTAAATACTGATATACACCTGAACATCAGAGCAGGAGAGGACTCTTTAAAGTAGAGACACTACATACTGATATACACCTGAACATCAGCAGGAGAGGACTCTTTAAAGTAGAGACACTACATACTGATATACACCTGAACATCAGAGCAGGAGAGGACTCTTTAAAGTAGAGACACTACATACTGATATACACCTGAACATCAGCAGGAGAGGACTCTTTAAAGTAGAGACACTACATACTGATATACACCTGAACATCAACAGGAGAGGACTCTTTAAAGTAGAGACACTACATACTGATATACACCTGAACATCAGCAGGAGAGGACTCTTTAAAGTAGAGACACTACATACTGATATACACCTGAACATCAGCAGGAGAGGACTCTTTAAAGTAGAGACACTAAATACTGATATACACCTGAACATCAGCAGGAGAGGACTCTTTAAAGTAGAGACACTACATACTGATATACACCTAAACATCAGCAGGAGAGGACTCTTTAAAGTAGAGACAATACATACTGATATACACCTGAACATCAGCAGGAGAGGACTCTTTAAAGTAGAGACACTACATACTGATATACACCTAAACATCAGCAGGAGAGGACTCTTTAAAGTAGAGACAATACATACTGATATACACCTGAACATCAGCAGGAGAGGACTCTTTAAAGTAGAGACACTAAATACTGATATACACCTGAACATCAGCAGGAGAGGACTCTTTAAAGTAGAGACACTACATACTGATATACATCTAAACATCAGCAGGAGAGGACTCTTTAAAGTAGAGACAATACATAATGATATACACCTGAACATCAGCAGGAGAGGACTCTTTAAAGTAGAGACACTACATACTGATATACACCTGAACATCAGCAGGAGAGGACTCTTTAAAGTAGAGACACTACATACTGATATACACCTGAACATCAGCAGGAGAGGACTCTTTAAAGTAGAGACACTACATACTGATATCAACCTGAACATCAGCAGGAGAGGACTCTTTAAAGTAGAGAAACTACATACTGATATACACCTGAACATCAGCAGGAGAGGACTCTTTAAAGTAGAGACACTACATACTGATATACACCTGAACATCAACAGGAGAGGACTCTTTAAAGTAGAGAAACTACATACTGATATACACCTGAACATCAGCAGGAGAGGACTCTTTAAAGTAGAGACACTACATACTGATATACACCTGAACATCAGCAGGAGAGGACTCTTTAAAGTAGAGACACTAAATACTGATATACACCTGAACATCAGCAGGAGAGGACTCTTTAAAGTAGAGACACTACATACTGATATACACCTAAACATCAGCAGGAGAGGACTCTTTAAAGTAGAGACAATACATACTGATATACACCTGAACATCAGCAGGAGAGGACTCTTTAAAGTAGAGACACTACATACTGATATACATCTAAACATCAGCAGGAGAGGACTCTTTAAAGTAGAGACAATACATACTGATATACACCTGAACATCAGCAGGAGAGGACTCTTTAAAGTAGAGACACTAAATACTGATATACACCTGAACATCAGCAGGAGAGGACTCTTTAAAGTAGAGACACTACATACTGATATACACCTAAACATCAGCAGGAGAGGACTCTTTAAAGTAGAGACAATACATACTGATATACACCTGAACATCAGCAGGAGAGGACTCTTTAAAGTAGAGACACTACATACTGATATACACCTGAACATCAGCAGGAGAGGACTCTTTAAAGTAGAGACACTACATACTGATATACACCTGAACATCAGCAGGAGAGGACTCTTTAAAGTAGAGACACTACATACTGATATCAACCTGAACATCAGCAGGAGAGGACTCTTTAAAGTAGAGAAACTACATACTGATATACACCTGAACATCAGCAGGAGAGGACTCTTTAAAGTAGAGACACTACATACTGATATACACCTGAACATCAGCAGGAGAGGACTCTTTAAAGTAGAGACACTACATACTGATATACACCTGAACATCAGCAGGAGAGGACTCTTTAAAGTAGAGACACTACATACTGATATACACCTGGACATCAGCAGGAGAGGACTCATTAAAGTAGAGACACTACATACTGATATACACCTGAACATCAGCAGGAGAGGACTCTTTAAAGTAGAGACACTACATACTGATATCCACCTGAACATCAGCAGGAGAGGACTCTTTAAAGTAGAGACACTACATACTGATATACACCTGAACATCAGCAGGAGAGGACTCTTTAAAGTAGAGACACTACATACTGATATACACCTGAACATCAGCAGGAGAGGACTCTTTAAAGTAGAGACACTACATACTGATATACACCTGAACATCAGCAGGAGAGGACTCTTTAAAGTAGAGACACTACATACTGATATACACCTGAACATCAGCAGGAGAGGACTCTTTAAAGTAGAGACACTACATACTGATATACACCTGAACATCAGCAGGAGAGGACTCTTTAAAGTAGAGACACTACATACTGATATACACCTGAACATCAGCAGGAGAGGACTCTTTAAAGTAGAGACACTACATACTGATATACACCTGAACATCAGCAGGAGAGGACTCTTTAAAGTAGAGACACTACATACTGATATACACCTGAACATCAGCAGGAGAGGACTCTTTAAAGTAGAGACACTACATACTGATATACACCTGAACATCAGCAGGAGAGGACTCTTTAAAGTAGAGACACTACATACTGATATACACCTGAACATCAGCAGGAGAGGACTCTTTAAAGTAGAGAAACTACATACTGATATACACCTGAACATCAGCAGGAGAGGACTCTTTAAAGTAGAGACACTACATACTGATATACACCTGAACATCAGCAGGAGAGGACTCTTTAAAGTAGAGACACTACATACTGATATACATCTAAACATCAGCAGGAGAGGACTCTTTAAAGTAGAGACAATACATACTGATATACACCTGAACATCAGCAGGAGAGGACTCTTTAAAGTAGAGACACTACATACTGATATACATCTAAACATCAGCAGGAGAGGACTCTTTAAAGTAGAGACACTACATACTGATATACACCTGAACATCAGCAGGAGAGGACTCTTTAAAGTAGAGACACTACATACTGATATACACCTGAACATCAGCAGGAGAGGACTCTTTAAAGTAGAGACACTACATACTGATATCAACCTGAACATCAGCAGGAGAGGACTCTTTAAAGTAGAGAAACTACATACTGATATACACCTGAACATCAGCAGGAGAGGACTCTTTAAAGTAGAGACACTACATACTGATATACACCTGGACATCAGCAGGAGAGGACTCTTTAAAGTAGAGACACTACATACTGATATACACCTGAACATCAGCAGGAGAGGACTCTTTAAAGTAGAGACACTACATACTGATATACACCTGGACATCAGCAGGAGAGGACTCTTTAAAGTAGAGACACTACATACTGATATACACCTGAACATCAGCAGGAGAGGACTCTTTAAAGTAGAGACACTACATACTGATATCAACCTGAACATCAGCAGGAGAGGACTCTTTAAAGTAGAGAAACTACATACTGATATACACCTGAACATCAGCAGGAGAGGACTCTTTAAAGTAGAGACACTACATACTGATATACACCTGGACATCAGCAGGAGAGGACTCTTTAAAGTAGAGACACTACATACTGATATACACCTGAACATCAGCAGGAGAGGACTCTTTAAAGTAGAGACACTACATACTGATATCAACCTGAACATCAGCAGGAGAGGACTCTTTAAAGTAGAGACACTACATACTGATATACACCTGAACATCAGCAGGAGAGGACTCTTTAAAGTAGAGACACTACATACTGATATACACCTGGACATCAGCAGGAGAGGACTCTTTAAAGTAGAGACACTACATACTGATATCAACCTGAACATCAGCAGGAGAGGACTCTTTAAAGTAGAGACACTACATACTGATATACACCTGAACATCAGCAGGAGAGGACTCTTTAAAGTAGAGACACTACATACTGATATACACCTGGACATCAGCAGGAGAGGACTCTTTAAAGTAGAGACACTACATACTGATATACACCTGGACATCAGCAGGAGAGGACTCTTTAAAGTAGAGACACTACATACTGATATACACCTGAACATCAGCAGGAGAGGACTCTTTAAAGTAGAGACACTACATACTGATATACACCTGGACATCAGCAGGAGAGGACTCTTTAAAGTAGAGAAACTACATACTGATATACACCTGAACATCAGCAGGAGAGGACTCTTTAAAGTAGAGACACTACATACTGATATACACCTGGACATCAGCAGGAGAGGACTCTTTAAAGTAGAGACACTACATACTGATATACACCTGAACATCAGCAGGAGAGGACTCTTTAAAGTAGAGACACTACATACTGATATACACCTGGACATCAGCAGGAGAGGACTCTTTAAAGTAGAGACACTACATACTGATATACACCTGAACATCAGCAGGAGAGGACTCTTTAAAGTAGAGACACTACATACTGATATCAACCTGAACATCAGCAGGAGAGGACTCTTTAAAGTAGAGAAACTACATACTGATATACACCTGAACATCAGCAGGAGAGGACTCTTTAAAGTAGAGACACTACATACTGATATACACCTGAACATCAGCAGGAGAGGACTCTTTAAAGTAGAGACTCTACATACTGATATACACCTGAACATCAGCAGGAGAGGACTCTTTAAAGTAGATATTAAGAATGACAGTATGTTAATGGTTTGAACAGATGTATTGATGATGTATTGATGATATTTCAGATGGTTCAGGATCCCACTCAGTTCGACGTGCTCGTGATGCCGAACCTGTACGGAGACATCCTCAGGTCAGATCTTTAATAATAACCCTCTCACTAAAGATATGTTTGATAACTGTTAGAAAACTCTCTCTGGTCCCCGGCTTGAGCTTGAACCTCAGGATCCATGTATCTGTGATCCTCTCCAGAATGGTAGTAGTCATCACATAGAGAGCATCAACTAGTTCCTGAACAGTGTCCTTCACATGCTGATATCCAAGAGAGGGAGTTACTCAGTCACAAGATGGAGGAATAGAAAGCAGTATTCAATGTTTACTTCAGATTAGCTCCACGTCAGAAATGATCATGCTTGTCATATTTGTCATCATCATGTTAATCACATAGCTATCATATGCCTCAAACAGTCCTGATGCTCTGCTAGGTAATCACACATCCTGTCAGGTTCACAGCTCCAGTTGATTCCTTTGTGATCAGATAAGAGATAAGAAGTACTTTATTGATCCCAATTTGGTAAACGTGTGTGTTACAGCAGCATTAAAATAAATGGCATTGTACAATAAAAAATAAAAGACTAGAAATAAACAAAAGTAGAAAATATACAAGTTGCATTTACAAATCAACAATAACCAAAACCAGATACAAAGTAGGGTATTCAATACAGAAGTGTGTGAGGGCTGCAGATGAACCTGAGTGTGTGTGATTGAGAGAGTTCTGGAGCCTGTACTACGAAGCTGGTTCAACCTAACCTGGATATGTTGGAGTTAGCCGGTTAGCCTAATCCAGAACATACGCGCTCTCGCTAAACGGTCCTACGACGCGGGTTATCAAGTGGATCACTCAAGCCAGCCGTGTCCTATCTAGTTAGGAGCGCGTTCACATGAAAGGGGTGGTATCTGGAGCATTCGACCAATCACAAACATGGAGAAGCGTACTGACAGCGCAGCGTCATACTTCCTGAATGAAAAGTCAACTATAATATTAGACATATGAAGAAGTTAAACTTTAAACATCCATGACTTAAACACTTGATCCAGGATCAAAGCCACATAGCTGCACCTGCAAGGTGAATACAGCTGGTAACAGAACAAGTGTTTGAATGCGTACATGAACAGGTTTATGATATCACTGCCCCGTCTAAGACACCATCTGACTTTCATTACATTTGACTCGAGTGTTTCCTCAACTTAATGTGTTGCTTCAAATAATCCTTCTGCATACAGTATGTGACACTGTGAGTGTTGCACGGCCAGATACGGCTCAGCTGACTCAGATAAGGAGATGATACATTATGATGTGATATGCCGCGGACTGTACTTAATGTTACTCTGATCCGGTTACTTATGTTGTGGCAGATATTTAAGTAAGCTTTCTTAATGCTAATGTTCTAATAGTCAGATTGCTCTGAAGATGGGAGGTGATATTCTATTCATGTTCACGTTCACACAGTCGCTGATTTCTGCCGGCCGTCTTTCCTGCAACGGCAGCTTTTCTGTTTTTCCTTTCTCCTGTAATATGACTTGATCGCTTTAAACTCCGCACACTGAGCTCTGATTGGTCAGCAGGCAGTGCTTTCACTGAGTTGAGCTCTTAGCCTGCTCCGGACCAGGTTACCCAGAGTTTTCCCTGAAGTTAGCCGCTAAGAGAAAATCCTGCTTCGTAGTATACTCCCCTGGAGCTGCTCTCTCTCTCCGTCTGTGTAATCTAACACCTGATGTGTTGGTCCCAGTGATCAGTGTAATCTAACACCTGATGTGTTGGTCCCAGTGATCAGTGTAATCTAACACCTGATGTGTTGGTCCCAGTGATCAGTGTAATCTAACACCTGATGTGTTGGTCCCAGTGATCAGTGTAATCTAACACCTGATGCGTTGGTCCCAGTGATCAGTGTAATCTAACACCTGATGCGTTGGTCCCAGTGATCAGTGTAATCTAACACCTGATGCGTTGGTCCCAGTGATCAGTGTAATCTAACACCTGATGTGTCGGTCCCAGTGATCAGTGTAATCTAACACCTGATGCGTTGGTCCCAGTGATCAGTGTAATCTAACACCTGATGTGTCGGTCCCAGTGATCAGTGTAATCTAACACCTGATGTGTTGGTCCCAGTGATCTGTGTGCCGGGCTGATCGGAGGACTCGGAGTGACGCCCAGCGGAAACATCGGAGCCAACGGAGTCGCCATCTTTGAATCGGTTCGTTTTCCTTCCATTTATTTAACTTTTATATTTTTACATTCATTTTAACATGAATTGGATATTAAACCTTTAGCACAGAAGAAAACTAATTAAAAATGCTTTCTTTCAAAAATAATCATTAATTAAAGCTGCGAGCAGCATTGAGCGGGTCTTCGACGCTCCGCAGGCTGTTGTCCGCACGTCGACGTCAGGCAGATGTCTCGAGGACTCGGCCGTTGGCAAACGTGGGAAGTTTCAGGCCGATCGGACAACGTACACAGGAGTTACAGCAGTATCACAAACATTGTGTTTGATGGGGAGTGATCTGTCGCCATGGCAACGGAATTTGATGACACCCCATAATACGCCTAGATGTGTTGAGGGCTGCATCGTTATCAAACCTGTGAAGTTTTGGGCCGTTTGGAGCAAGTTAACTGGAGTTATGAGAGAACCGTGTTTCACGGCGACCATTTAGTTACCATAGCAACGACATTTGACGAAATCTCAAAACTGACACATATATGTCTCGAGGGGTTGACCGTTAGCACACATGTGAAATTTGAACACTTTTTGAACATTTAAACAGGAGTTTTAGCAATATCGTGCTTAACGGCGAGGGGTGCGTTGCCATGGCAACAGCTTTTGAGGAAAACTCACTATTGTCACATTGAGGTGTTGAGGGCCGGACCATTAACTGTGATCTGAAGTCTGGTGCCGTTTGGACCATTTTCCATTGAGTTAAGACAACATTGGATTTTATGGAGGGGGATGCGTTGCCATGGAAACGGCATACGATGACATCCCATAATTGGCATAGAGCTGTTTAGGGCCTGACCATCACCCATCATATGAAGTCTGGTGCCGTTTGGACGATTTTCCATTGAGTTAACAGAACATCGTGTTTTTTGGCGAGGGATTCGTTGCCATGGAAACGGCATACGATGAGATCTCAGATTTCATGTAGAGCTGTTGAGGCATTCACCGGTGATATAAAAGTGAAGATTGGGGGACGATGGGACCGTGTCCATTGGAGTTACAGCGACACCGTGTGTTATGGCAAGGGATCCGTTGCCATGGTAACACCATATTAAGTAACATCGGATTTGATGTAGAGCTGTTCAGGGCCGCAGTGTTAATCATCATGTGAAGTTTGGTGGCGTTCTGAGCATGTCAGTTTGAATTATGACATCATCGTGTTCCATGGCGAGGGATGGCCTAGCATCGAGCGAACGCGAACTTTGGCGCCAAATCACGGCTGCGCCGTGCGAAAGAAAAGAAGTTCCGTGATAACTTTAGATCGCCCATTTGTCGAGAAGCTACCCGACGAATTTGGAGTCGTACGGATAAAGCCCCTAGGAGGAGTTCGTTAAAGTGCGGAGGACGAAAAACGCGATAAATCGCGTTTTTCCCAACGCCAAATTCAAAATGGCCGACTTGCTGTACGTTATTTTATACCCCTCCAAGATGCTTTTTTGCTCGTCTCCGCACCCTAGATATGCGTAGCGAGTTTCGTTGGTTTACGTGAAAGTTAAAGTAGGGGGAGTTAACGTTAAAAACGGAAGTGGGCGTGGTCTACGCAATTTTTTACGCAAAGTTCCGGTACCAATTACACATCGCTATTTTCACGACTTGTGATGCGCATGCGAAATTTTTGAGTTTTCACATATGTTGCGGGGGTCAAAAGTGCGCGCAATGTATTCAAATAATAATCAGAAGAAGAATAAGAATAATAATAATAATATCCTACCGATATCAATCATGTTTATGGACGGCCTAGGATGGCTCGCGCCCATGTGACTCGGTTGGCGTGGGCTACCTACTGTCATGATTTAGGCCACTTTTGCCCGTCTTTTGCCCTGTTTTGTGTGGGTTTTGCATGGTTATCGCTCGCGTTGCGAGCGACTAAATTGATCCTACCGATATCAATCATGCGAGTTGCAGTCACGTGGGCTTCGCCACATGACTGGGCTCACGCGGCCTATCACCCGTCATGATTTCCGAACCTTTTCTGTGCTTTTGCCGGTCGTTTTCCCTGTTTTGTGTGTGTTTCGCAGGTTTATCGGTCGCGCATCTCTTTAGACTCCACTTCGAGAGATAGAATTACTAACAAAGCACTTATATACTAATAAAGGACTGGCTTATCTAAAGCCAGTTGAGTAACACTTGAAATGTTTAGCTCTATGAAACCTGATGAACTTATTGTAAATGTAATGTAATATATATATATAACGGTGTGTTCAGGTGCATTATATTAATATAACGGTGTGTTCAGGTGCATTATATTAATATAACGGTGTGTTCAGGTGCATTATGTTAATATAACGGTGTGTTCAGGTGCATTATGTTAATATAACGGTGTGTTCAGGTGCATTATATTAATATAACGGTGTGTTCAGGTGCATTATATTAATATAACGGTGTGTTCAGGTATATCAATCAATCAATCAATCAATGTTTATTTATATAGCCCAATATCACAAATGTTACATTTGTCTCAGTGGACTTCACAGTTTGTACAGAATATCAGTATGACAATATGGCACCCTCTGTCTTTAGACCCTCTGTCTTTAGACCCTCTGTCCTTAGACCCTCTGTCCTTAGACCCTCACATCGTACATGGAAAAACTTCCAGAGAAACCCACAGTTTAAAGGGGAACATGGAGAAACCTCAGGGAGAGCAACAGAGGAGGGATCCCTCTCCCAGGACGGACAGACGTGCAATAGATGCCGTGTGTAAATTGAAAAGATAATACATTTGAAACATAGGTAGTCCAAATGTTTGGAAATGCATGTGTGTATAATAAGAAGATGAATCCACGAGGATATCCATCCAGGACTTATGATCCAGGACCACAGCCACGACTCAAGATCCAGGACTCGCAATCCATGACACAGGACCGCAGGATCATCCATGACTCCGGATCCCGGCGTATATAGACACCAAAAAGAAAGACATTTGGGGAAGCTGGGTTAATGGGAACATGAGAGTACACAGGTATAGACAGAGAGAAGGAAGAAGTAAGATGTCCCCCGACAAACTAAGCCTATATCAGCAAAACTAGGGGCTGAATCTAATCAGCCCTAACTATAAGCTTTATCAAAAAGGAAGGTCTTAAGCGCACTCTTAAAAACGGATAGGGTGTCTGCCGCCCGAACACAAACTGGAAGCTGATTCCACAAAAGTGGAGCTTGATAAGAAAAGGCTCTGGCTCCCATTGTACTTTTAGAGACTCTAGGAACAACCAACAACCCTGCATTCTTGGAACGCAATGCCCTAGTAGGACAGTAGGGTATAATGAGTTCTTTAAGGTAAGATGGCGCCTGCCCATTAAGGGCTTTGTAGGCGAGAAGAAGAATTTTAAATTCTATCCTGTGTTCTATAGGGAGCCAGTGTAAGGCAGCCAGAACAGGAGTAATGTGGTCCCTTTTCCTAACTCTGGTTAGTACACGAGCTGCAGCATTTTGAATCAGCTGAAGAGACTTGACTGACTTCTTGGTACACCCTGATAATAAGGAGTTACAATAATCCAGCCTTGAAGTGACAAATGCATGGACTAGTTATTATATATATATATTATATTATATTAATATAACGGTGTGTTCAGGTGCATTATATTAATATAACGGTGTGTTCAGGTGCATTATATTAATATAACGGTGTGTTCAGGTGCATTATATTAATATAACGATGTGTTCAGGTGCATTATATTAATATAACGGTGTGTTCAGGTGCATTATGTTAATATAACGGTGTGTTCAAGTACATTATAGTATATATAAAAATGTTGTGGTGTGTTCAGGTGCACGGCACTGCCCCGGACATTGCAGGACTCGACATGGCGAACCCAACGGCTCTTATTCTCAGCGCGGTGATGATGCTGCGTCACATGGGACTGCACGACATCGGGAACAACATCCAGAAGGCCTGCTTTGACACCATCAGGGACAAGAAGGTGAGACACTATCAGGGACTAGAAGGTGAGACAGGGAGTGAGACACTATCAGGGACTAGAAGGTGAGACACTATCAGGGACTAGAAGGTGAGACACTATCAGGGACTAGAAGGTGAGACAGGGAGTGAGACACTATCAGGGAATAGAAGGTGAGACACTATCAGGGAATAAAATGTGAGACAGGGAGTGAGACACTATCAAGGACAAGAAGGTGAGACACTATCAGGGAATAAAATGTGAGACAGGGAGTGAGACACTATCAGGGACAAGAAGGTGAGACACTATCAGGGAATAGAAGGTGAGACAGGGAGTGAGACACTATCAGGGACAAGAAGGTGAGACACTATCAGGGAATAGAAGGTGAGACAGGGAGTGAGACACTATCAGGGAATAGAAGGTGAGACAGGGAGTGAGACACTATCAGGGATTAGAAGGTGAGACATGGAGTGAGACACCATCAGGGACAAGAAGGTGAGACACTATCAGGGACTAGAAGGTGAGACACTATCAGGGAATATAATGTGAGACAGGGAGTGAGACACTATCAGGGACAAGAAGGTGAGACACTATCAGGGAATAGAAGGTGAGACGGGGAGTGAGACACTATCAGGGATTAGAAGGTGAGACAGGGAGTGAGACACTATCAGGGACTATAAGGTGAGACAGGGAGTGAGACACTATCAGGGAATAGAAGGTGAGACGGGGAGTGAGACACTATCAGGGATTAGAAGGTGAGACAGGGAGTGAGACACTATCAGGGACTATAAGGTGAGACAGGGAGTGAGACACTATCAGGGACTAGAAGGTGAGACAGGGAGTGAGACACTATCAGGGATTAGAAGGTGAGACATGGAGTGAGACACTATCAGGGACTAGAAGGTGAGACATGGAGTGAGACACCATCAGGGACAATAAGGTGAGACACTATCAGGGACAAGAAGGTGAGACACTATCAGGGAATAGAAGGTGAGACGGGGAGTGAGACACTATCAGGGATTAGAAGGTGAGACAGGGAGTGAGACACTATCAGGGACTAGAAGGTGAGACAGGGAGTGAGACAGTATCAAGGACTAGAAGGTGAGACACCATCAGGGACAAGAAGGTGAGACAGGGAGTGAGACACTATCAGGAACTAGAAGGTGAGACAGGGAGTGAGACACTATCAGGGACAAGAAGGTGAGACACTATCAGGGACTAGAAGGTGAGACAGGGAGTGAGACACCATCAGGGACAAGAAGGTGAGACACCATCAGGGACAAGAAGGTGAGACACCATCAGGGACAAGAAGGTGAGACAGGGAGTGAGACACTATCAGGGACTAGAAGGTGAGACAGGGAGTGAGACACTATCAGGGACTAGAAGGTGAGACACTATCAGGGAATATAATGTGAGACAGGGAGTGAGACACTATCAGGGACAAGAAGGTGAGACACCATCAGGGAATAGAATGTGAGACAGGGAGTGAAACACCATCAGGGACAAGAAGGTGAGACAGGGAGTGAGACACTATCAGGGACTAGAAGGTGAGACACCCTCAGGGACTAAAATGTGAGACAGGGAGTGAGACACTATCAGGGACTACAAGGTGAGACACCATCAGGGACTAGAATGTGAGACAGGGAGTGAGACACCATCAGGGACTAGAATGTGAGACAGGGAGTGAGAAACTATCAGGGACTAGAAGGTGAGACACCATCGGGGACTAGAAGGTGAGACACTATCAGGGACTAGAAGGTGAGACACCATCAGGGACTAGAATGTGAGACACTATCAGGGACTAGAATGTGAGACAGGGAGTGAGACACTATCAGGGACTAGAAGGTGAGACACCATCAGGGACAAGAAGGTGAGACACCATCAGGGACAAGAAGGTGAGACAGGGAGTGAGACACCATCAGGGACAAGAAGGTGAGACAGGGAGTGAGACACCATCAGGGACAAGAAGGTGAGACAGGGAGTGAGACACTATCAGGGACTAGAAGGTGAGACACTATCAGGGAATATAATGTGAGACAGGGAGTGAGACACTATCAGGGACTAGAAGGTGAGACACTATCAGGGACTAGAAGGTGAGACAGGGAGTGAGACACTATCAGGGACTAGAAGGTGAGACACCATCAGGGACAAGAAGGTGAGACACCATCAGGGAATAGAATGTGAGACAGGGAGTGAGACACCATCAGGGACAAGAAGGTGAGACAGGGAGTGAGACACCATCAGGGACTAGAAGGTGAGACAGGGAGTGAGACACCATCAGGGACTAGAAGGTGAGACAGGGAGTGAGACACTATCAGGGACTAGAAGGTGAGACACCCTCAGGGACTAAAATGTGAGACAGGGAGTGAGACACTATCAGGGACTACAAGGTGAGACACCATCAGGGACTAGAATGTGAGACAGGGAGTGAGACACCATCAGGGACTAGAAGGTGAGACACCATCAGGGACTAGAAGGTGAGACAGGGAGTGAGACACTATCAGGGACTAGAAGGTGAGACACCCTCAGGGACTAAAATGTGAGACAGGGAGTGAGACACTATCAGGGACTACAAGGTGAGACACCATCAGGGACTAGAATGTGAGACAGGGAGTGAGACACCATCAGGGACTAGAAGGTGAGACACCATCAGGGACTAGAATGTGAGACAGGGAGTGAGAAACTATCAGGGACTAGAAGGTGAGACACTATCGGGGACTAGAAGGTGAGACACTATCAGGGACTAGAAGGTGAGACACCATCAGGGACTAGAATGTGAGACACTATCAGGGACTAGAAGGTGAGACAGGGAGTGAGACACTATCAGGGATTAGAAGGTGAGACACCATCAGGGACTAGAATGTGAGACAGGGAGTGAGACACTATCAGTGACTAGAAGGTGAGACACCATCAGGGACTAGAATGTGAGACACCATCAGGGACTAGAATGTGAGACAGGGAGTGAGACACTATCAGGGACTAGAAGGTGAGACAGGGAGTGAGACACTATCAGGGACTAGAAGGTGAGACAGGGAGTGAGACACCATCAGGGACAAGAAAGTGAGAGAGACACTATCAGGGACTAGAAGGTGAGACGGAGTGAGACACTATCAGGGACTAGAAGGTGAGACAGGGAGTGAGACACTATCAGGGACTAGAAGGTGAGACAGGGAGTGAGACACCATCAGGGACAAGAAGGTGAGAGAGACACTATCAGGGACAAGAAGGTGAGACACTATCAGGGACTAGAAGGTGAGACAGGGAGTGAGATACTATCAGGGACTAGAAGGTGAGACACTATCAGGGACTAGAAGGTGAGACACTATCAGGGACTAGAAGGTGAGACGGAGTGAGACACCATCAGGGACAAGAAGGTGAGACACTATCAGGGACTAGAAGGTGAGACAGGGAGTGAGACACTATCAGGGACTAGAAGGTGAGACGGGGAGTGAGACACCATCAGGGACAAGAAGGTGAGACAGGGAGTGAGAAACTATCAGGGACTAGAAGGTGAGCCAGGGAGTGAGACACTATCAGGGACTATAATGTGAGACACTATCGGGGACAAGAAGGTGCGACAGGGAGTGAGACACTATCAGGGTCTAGAAGGTGAGACGGGGAGTGAGACACCATCAGGGACAAGAAGGTGAGACAGGGAGTGAGACACTATCAGGGAAAATAAGGTGAGACACTATCGGGGACTAGAAGGTGAGACACTATCAGGGACTAGAAGGTGAGACACCATCAGGGACTAGAATGTGAGACACTATCAGGGACTAGAAGGTGAGACAGGGAGTGAGACACTATCAGGGATTAGAAGGTGAGACACTATCGGGGACAAGAAGGTGAGACACTATCAGGGACTAGAAGGTGAAACAGGGAGTGAGACACTATCAGGGAAAATAAGGTGAGACAGGGAGTGAGACACTATCAGGGACTAGAAGGTGAGACACCATCAGGGACTAGAATGTGAGACACTATCAGGGACTAGAAGGTGAAACAGGGAGTGAGACACTATCAGGGAAAATAAGGTGAGACAGGGAGTGAGACACTATCAGGGACTAGAAGGTGAAACAGGGAGTGAGACACTATCAGGGACTAGAATGTGAGACACTATCGGGGACAAGAAGGTGAGACAGGGAGTGAGACACTATCAGGGACTAGAAGGTGAGACGGGGAGTGAGACACCATCAGGGACAAGAAGGTGAGACACTATCAGGGACTAGAAGGTGAGACAGACAGGGAGTGAGACACTATCAGGGACTAGAAGGTGAAACAGGGAGTGAGACACTATCAGGGACAAGAATGTGAGACACTATCGGGGACAAGAAGGTGAGACAGGGAGTGAGACACTATCAGGGACTAGAAGGTGAGACACCATCAGGGACAAGAAGGTGAGACACTATCAGGGACTAGAAGGTGAGACAGACAGGGAGTGAGACACTATCAGGGACTAGAAGGTGAGACAGGGAGTGAGACACTATCAGGGACTAGAAGGTGAGACAGGGAGTGAGACACTATCAGGGACTAGAAGGTGAGACAGGGAGTGAGACACTATCAGGGACTAGAATGTGAGACACTATCGGGGACAAGAAGGTGAGACGAGGAGTGAGACACCATCAGAGACAAGAAGGTGAGACACTATCAGGGACTAGAAGGTGAGACAGGGAGTGAGACACTATCAGGGACTAGAAGGTGAGACAGGGAGTGAGACACTATCAGGGACTAGAATGTGAGACACTATCGGGGACAAGAAGGTGAGACAGGGAGTGAGACACTATCAGGGACTATAATGTGAGACACTATCGGGGACAAGAAGGTGAGACAGGGAGTGAGACACTATCAGGGACTAGAAGGTGAGACAGGGAGTGAGACACTATCAGGGACTAGAAGGTGAGACAGGGAGTGAGACACTATCAGGGACTAGAATGTGAGACACTATCGGGGACAAGAAGGTGAGACGAGGAGTGAGACACCATCAGAGACAAGAAGGTGAGACACTATCAGGGACTAGAAGGTGAGACAGGGAGTGAGACACTATCAGGGACTAGAAGGTGAGACAGGGAGTGAGACACTATCAGGGACTAGAATGTGAGAAACTATCGGGGACAAGAAGGTGAGACAGGGAGAGGGACTAGAAGGTGAGACAGGGAGTGAGACACCATCAGGGACTAAAAGGTGAGACAGTATCTGGGACTAGAAGGTGAGACATTATATGGGACTAGAAGGTGAGACAGTATCTGGGACTAGAAGGTGAGACAGTATCTGGGACTAGAAGGTGAGACAGTATCTGGGACTAGAAGGTGAGACAGTATCTGGGACTAGAAGGTGAGACAGTATCTGGGACTAGAAGGTGAGACAGGGAGTCATCTTAGCCCCATTTTACTATACTACTGTTTGCACCATGGAGCTGATTGTGTGTGTGTGTGTGTGTGTGTGTGTGTGTGTGTGTGTGTGTGTGTGTGTGTGTGTGTGTGTGTGTGTGTGTGTGTGTGTGTGTGTGTGTGTGTGTGTGTGTGTGTGTGTGTGTGTGTGTGTGTGTGTGTGTGTGTGTGTGTGTGTGTGTGTGTGTGTGTGTGTGTGTGTCAGGTGCTGACCAAGGACCTCGGAGGAAACTCTAAATGTTCAGAGTTCACAGATGATATCTGCCGTCGCATCCAAGACATGTGATCCCAGCAGGGGGCGCCGCTGAGCAGAGAGACCCCGAACACACCTGATTATCTTCATGTATTGTTTTCTGTTTGAAATGGAGAAACACCTGATCTCTTGTATGTTTCCATGGAGACGTCCTGCTTCCTGTCCATATCGGGGTGTTTGGGGGTTTTCCTGCAGCAGCTTCCTGTCGACCAACACGATGAAACATTCACAACCAAGATACGCACAATGTCACACGACCAAGAGTTTACTCAGATATCATTCTGATCATAGTTATTTTAGTTTCCAGCACTCCCCTGATGATAGCTCGATGATGGATCTGTTTCTAACGGTCGTCTGGTGTAACTTATTTATTCTGCTCCTTCTGTTTCTACATTAATAAAGACTGTGGAGAGATCTGAGCTCTGTGTCTCTTTCCTGACAGGACACACAACAACAAGAGACACTTTGGAGACAGGACACACAACAACAAGAGACACTTTGGAGACAGGACACACAACAACAAGAGACACTTTGGAGACAGGACACACAACAACAAGAGACACTTTGGAGACAGGACACACAACAACAAGAGACACTTTGGAGACAGGACACACAACAACAAGAGACACTTTGTAGACAGGACACACAACAACAAGAGACACTTTGGAGACAGGACACACAAGAGACACTTTGAAGACAGGACACACAAGAGACACTTTGAAGACAGGACACACAACAACAAGAGACACTTTGGAGACAGGACACACAAGAGACACTTTGAAGACAGGACACACAAGAGACACTTTGAAGACAGGACACACAACAACAAGAGACACTTTGGTGACAGGACACACAAGAGACACTTTGTAGACAGGACACACAACAACAAGAGACACTTTGGAGACAGGACACACAACAACAAGAGACACTTTGTAGACAGGAAACACAACAACAACAAGAGACACTTTGAAGACAGGACACACAACAACAAGAGACACTTTGTAGACAGGACACACAACAACAACAACAACAACAACAACAAGAGACACTTTGAAGACAGGACACACAAGAGACAATTTGTAGACAGGACACACAACAACAAGAGACACTTTGGAGACAGGACACACAACAACAAGAGACACTTTGTAGACAGGACCCACAACAACAAGAGACACTTTGTAGACGGGACACACAACAACAAGAGACACTTTGTAGACAGGACACACAACAACAAGAGACACTTTGGAGACAGGACACACAAGAGACACTTTGTAGACAGGACACACAACAACAAGAGACACTTTGTAGACAGGACACACAAGAGACACTTTGTAGACAGGACACACAAGAGACACTTTGTAGACAGGACACACAACAACAAGAGACACTTTGTAGACAGGACACACAAGAGACACTTTGTAGACAGGACACACAACAACAAGAGACACTTTGGAGACAGGACACACAAGAGACACTTTGTAGACAGGACACACAACAACAAGAGACACTTTGTAGACAGGACACACAAGAGACACTTTGTAGACAGGACACACAACAAGAGACACTTTGTAGACAGGACACACAACAACAAGAGACACTTTGGAGACAGGACACACAAGAGACACTTTGAAGACAGGACACACAAGAGACACTTTGAAGACAGGACACACAACAACAAGAGACACTTTGGAGACAGGACACACAAGAGACACTTTGTAGACAGGACACACAACAACAAGAGACACTTTGGAGACAGGACACACAACAACAAGAGACACTTTGGAGACAGGACACACAACAACAAGAGACACTTTGAAGACAGGACACACAAGAGACACTTTGTAGACAGGACACACAACAACAAGAGATACTTTGTAGACAGGACACACAACAACAAGAGACACTTTGAAGACAGGACACACAAGAGACACTTTGAAGACAGGACACACAACAACAAGATACACTTTGAAGACAGGACACACAAGAGACACTTTGAAGACAGGACACACAACAACAACAACAACAACAACAACAACAACAAGAGACACTTTGGAGACAGGACACACAACAACAAGATACACTTTGAAGACAGGACACACAAGAGACACTTTGAAGACAGGACACACAACAACAACAACAACAAGAGACACTTTGTAGACAGGACACACAACAACAAGAGACACTTTGTAGACAGGACACACAACAACAACAAGAGACACTTTGGAGACAGGACACACAAGAGACACTTTGGAGACAGGACACACAACAACAACAAGAGACACTTTGTAGACAGGACACACAACAACAAGAGACACTTTGTAGACAGGACACACAACAACAACAACAAGAGACACTTTGGAGACAGGACACACAACAACAAGAGACACTTTGTAGACAGGACACACAACAACAACAACAACAAGAGACACTTTGAAGACAGGACACACAAGAGACAATTTGTAGACAGGACACACAACAACAACAAGAGACACTTTGTAGACAGGACACACAACAACAACAACAACAACAACAACAAGAGACACTTTGTAGACAGGACACACAACAACAACAACAACAACAAGAGACACTTTGAAGACAGGACACACAAGAGACACTTTGTAGACAGGACACACAACAACAAGAGACACTTTGTAGACAGGACACACAAGAGACAAGAGACACTTTGTAGACAGGACACACAACAACAAGAGACACTTTGGAGACAGGACACACAACAACAAGATACACTTTGAAGACAGGACACACAACAACAAGAGACACTTTGGAGACAGGACACACAAGAGACACTTTGTAGACAGGACACACAACAACAACAACAACAACAAGAGACACTTTGAAGACAGGACACACAAGAGACACTTTGTAGACAGGACACACAACAACAAGAGACACTTTGTAGACAGGACACACAACAACAAGAGACACTTTGAAGACAGGACACACAACAACAAGAGACACTTTGTAGACAGGACACACAACAACAAGAGACACTTTGGAGACAGGACACACAACAACAAGATACACTTTGGAGACAGGACACACAACAACAAGATACACTTTGAAGACAGGACACACAACAAAAAGAGACACTTTGAAGACGGGACACACAAGAGACACTTTGAAGACAGGACACACAACAACAAGAGACACTTTGAAGACGGGACACACAACAACAAGAGACACTTTGTAGACAGGACACACAACAACAAGAGACACTTTGAAGACAGGACACACAACAACAAGAGACACTTTGAAGACAGGACACACAACAACAAGAGACACTTTGTAGACAGGACACACAACAACAAGAGACACTTTGGAGACAGGACACACAACAACAAGATACACTTTGAAGACAGGACACACAACAACAAGAGACACTTTGGAGACAGGACACACAAGAGACACTTTGTAGACAGGACACACAACAACAACAACAACAACAAGAGACACTTTGAAGACAGGACACACAAGAGACACTTTGTAGACAGGACACACAACAACAAGAGACACTTTGTAGACAGGACACACAACAACAAGAGACACTTTGAAGACAGGACACACAACAACAAGAGACACTTTGTAGACAGGACACACAACAACAAGAGACACTTTGGAGACAGGACACACAACAACAAGATACACTTTGGAGACAGGACACACAACAACAAGATACACTTTGAAGACAGGACACACAACAAAAAGAGACACTTTGAAGACGGGACACACAAGAGACACTTTGAAGACAGGACACACAACAACAAGAGACACTTTGAAGACGGGACACACAACAACAAGAGACACTTTGTAGACAGGACACACAACAACAAGAGACACTTTGAAGACAGGACACACAACAACAAGAGACACTTTGAAGACAGGACACACAACAACAAGAGACACTTTGGAGACAGGACACACAACAACAAGAGACACTTTGGAGACAGGACACACAATAACAAGAGACACTTTGAAGACGGGACACACAACAACAAGAGACACTTTGAAGACAGGACACACAAGAGACACTTTGAAGACAGGACACACAATAACAAGAGACACTTTGGAGACAGGACACACAACAACAAGAGACACTTTGAAGACAGGACACACAACAACAAGAGACACTTTGAAGACAGGACACACAAGACACACTTTGAAGACAGGACACACAATAACAAGAGACACTTTGGAGACAGGACACACAACAACAAGAGACACTTTGGAGACAGGACACACAACAACAAGAGACACTTTGAAGACAGGACACACAACAACAAGAGACACTTTGGAGACAGGACACACAACAACAAGAGACACTTTGGAGACAGGACACACAACAACAAGAGACACTTTGGAGACAGGACACACAAGAGACACTTTGAAGACAGGACACACAATAACAAGAGACACTTTGAAGACAGGACACACAAGACACACTTTGAAGACAGGACACACAACAACAAGAGACACTTTGAAGACAGGACACACAAGACACACTTTGAAGACAGGACACACAATAACAAGAGACACTTTGGAGACAGGACACACAACAACAAGAGACACTTTGGAGACAGGACACACAACAACAAGAGACACTTTGAAGACAGGACACACAACAACAAGAGACACTTTGGAGACAGGACACACAACAACAAGAGACACTTTGGAGACAGGACACACAACAACAAGAGACACTTTGGAGACAGGACACACAACAACAAGAGACACTTTGAAGACAGGACACACAACAACAAGAGACACTTTGGAGACATGACACACAACAACAAGAGACACTTTGAAGACAGGACACACAACAACAAGAGACACTTTGTAGACAGGACACACAAGAGACACTTTGGAGACAGGACACACAACAACAAGAGACACTTTGAAGACAGGACACACAAGAGACACTTTGTAGACAGAAGAAACAACAACAAGAGACACTTTGTAGACAGGACACACAAGAGACACTTTGTAGACAGGACACACAAGAGACACTTTGTAGACAGGACACACAAGAGACACTTTGTAGACAGGACACAGAACAACAAGAGACACTTTGTAGACAGGACACACAACAACAAGAGACACTTTGGAGACAGGACACACAACAACAAGAGACACTTTGAAGACAGGACACACAACAACAAGAGATACTTTGAAGACAGGACACACAACAACAAGAGCCACTTTGAAGACAGGACACACAACAACAAGAGACACTTTGGAGACAGGACACACAAGAGACACTTTGTAAACAGGACACACAACAACAAGAGACACTTTGTAGACAGGACACACAACAACAAGAGACACTTTGTAGACAGGACACACAACAACAAGAGACACTTTGTAGACAGGACACACAACAACAAGAGACACTTTGTAGACAGGACACACAACAACAAGAGACACTTTGAAGACAGGACACACAAGAGACACTTTGAAGACAGGACACACAACAACAAGAGACACTTTGAAGACAGGACACACAACAACAAGAGACACTTTGTAGACAGGACACACAACAACAAGAGACACTTTGTAGACAGGACACACAACAACAAGAGACACTTTGAAGACAGGACACACAACAACAAGAGACACTTTGGAGACAGGACACAGAAGAGACACTTTGTAAACAGGACACACAACAACAAGAGACACTTTGTAAACAGGACACACAACAACAAGAGACACTTTGTAGACAGGACACATAACAACAAGAGACACTTTGTAGACAGGACACACAACAACAAGAGACACTTTGTAGACAGGACACACAACAACAAGAGACACTTTGTAGACAGGACACACAACAACAAGAGACACTTTGAAGACAGGACACACAAGAGACACTTTGAAGACAGGACACACAACAACAAGAGACACTTTGAAGACAGGACACACAACAACAAGAGACACTTTGTAGACAGGACACACAACAACAAGAGACACTTTGTAGACAGGACACACAACAACAAGAGACACTTTGGAGACAGGACACACAACAACAAGAGACACTTTGAAGACAGGACACACAAGAGACACTTTGTAGACAGGACACACAACAACAAGAGACACTTTGGAGACAGGACACACAAGAGACACTTTGTAGACAGGACACACAACAACAAGAGACACTTTGGAGACAGGACACACAAGAGACACTTTGAAGACAGGACACACAAGAGACACTTTGAAGACAGGACACACAACAACAAGAGACACTTTGTAGACAGGACACACAACAACAAGAGACACTTTGAAGACAGTACACACAACAACAAGAGACACTTTGGAGACAGGACACACAACAACAAGAGACACTTTGTAGACAGGACACACAACAACAAGAGACACTTTGAAGACAGGACACACAACAACAAGAGACACTTTGAAGACAGGACACACAAGAGACACTTTGAAGACAGGACACACAAGAGACACTTTGAAGACAGGACACACAACAACAAGAGACACTTTGTAGACAGGACACACAACAACAAGAGACACTTTGTAGACAGGACCCACAACAACAAGAGACACTTTGTAGACAGGACACACAAGAGACACTTTGTCGACAGGACACACAACAACAAGAGACACTTTGGAGACAGGACACACAAGAGACACTTTGTAGACAGGACACACAACAACAAGAGACACTTTGGAGACAGGACACACAACAACAAGAGACACTTTGAAGACAGGACACACAACAACAAGAGACACTTTGTAGACAGGACACACAACAACAAGAGACACTTTGAAGACAGGACACACAACAACAAGAGACACTTTGTAAACTGAAGTTATTGTACTTGGCCCAAAGAATCTACGAAACAAATGATCTAAAGATATACTAACTATGGATGGCATTAATTTGGCCTCCAGTGAGACTGTAAGGAATCTTGGTGTTATATTTGATCAGGATTTATCCTTTAACGCCCACATAAAATCCATTTCAAGGACCGCCTACTTCCATCTACGTAACATTGCAAAAATCAGGCATATCTTGCCTCAAAACGATGCAGAGAAACTAGTCCATGCATTTGTTACTTCAAGGCTGGATTATTGTAACTCCTTATTATCAGGGTGTACCAAGAAGTCAGTCAAGTCGCTTCAGCTGATTCAAAATGCTGCAGCTCGTGTACTAACCAGAGTTAGGAAAAGGGACCACATTACTCCTGTTCTGGCTGCCTTACACTGGCTCCCTATAGAACACAGGATAGAATTTAAAATTCTTCTTCTCGCCTACAAAGCCCTTAATGGGCAGGCGCCATCTTACCTTAAAGAACTCATTATACCCTACTGGCCTACTAGGGCATTGCGTTCCAAGAATGCAGGGTTGTTGGTTGTTCCTAGAGTCTCTAAAAGTACAATGGGAGCCAGAGCCTTTTCTTATCAAGCTCCACTTTTGTGGAATCAGCTTCCAGTTTGTGTTCGGACGGCAGACACCCTATCCGTTTTTAAGAGTGCGCTTAAGACCTTCCTTTTTGATAAAGCTTATAGTTAGGGCTGATTAGATTCAGCCCCTAGTTTTGCTGATATAGGCTTAGTTTGTTGGGGGACATCTTACTTCTTCCTTCTCTCTGTCTGTACCTGTGTACTCTCATGTTCCGATTAACCCAGCTTCCCCAAAGTTCTTTCTTTTTGGTGTCTATATACGCCGGGATCCGGAGTCATGGATGATCCTGCGGTCCTGTGTCATGGATCGCGAGTCCTGGATCTTGAGTCGTGGCTGCGGTCCTGGATCATAAGTCCTGGATGGATATACTCGTGGATTCATCTTCTTATTATACACACATGCATTTCCAAACATTTGGTCTACCTATGTTGTAAATGTATTATCTTTTCAATTTCCACACGGCATCTATTGCACGTCTGTCCGTCCTGGGAGAGGGATCCCTCCTCTGTTGCTCTCCCTGAGGTTTCTCCCATTTTTCCCTTTAAACTGTGGGGTTTTCTCTGGAAGTTTTTCCTTGTACGATGTGAGGGTCTAAGGACAGAGGGTCTAAGGACAGAGGGTCTGAGGACAGACGGTCTAAGGACAGAGGCTGTCGTATTGTCATACTGATATTCTGCACAAACTGTGAAGTCCACTGAGACAAATGTAACATTTGTGATATTGGGCTATATAAATAAACATTGATTGATTGATTGATTGAATGTTGTCTACCTCATGTGGACCCTGAATGTAGTCTACCTCATGTGGACCCTGAATGTAGTCTATCTCATGTGGACCCTGAATGTAGTTTATCTCATATGGACCCTGAATGTAGTCTACCTCATATGGACCCTGAATGTAGTCTATCTCATATGGACCCTGAATGTAGTCTATCTCATCTGGACCCTGAATGTAGTCTATCTCATCTGGACCCTGAATGTAGTCTACCTCATATGGACCCTGAATGTAGTCTACCTCATATGGACCCTGAATGTAGTCTATCTCATATGGACCCTGAATGTAGTCTACCTCATATGGACCCTGAATGTAGTCTACCTCATATGGACCCTGAATGTAGTCTACCTCATATGGACCCTGAATGTAGTCTACCTCATATGGACCCTGAATGTAGTCTATCTCATATGGACCCTGAATGTAGTCTACCTCATATGGACCCTGAATGTAGTCTATCTCATATGGACCCTGAATGTAGTCTACCTCATATGGACCCTGAATGTAGTCTATCTCATATGGACCCTGAATGTAGTCTATCTCATATGGACCCTGAATGTAGTCTACCTCATATGGACCCTGAATGTAGTCTACCTCATATGGACCCTGAATGTAGTCTACCTCATATGGACCCTGAATGTAGTCTACCTCATATGGACCCTGAATGTAGTCTATCTCATATGGACCCTGAATGTAGTCTATCTCATATGGACCCTGAATGTAGTCTATCTCATATGGACCCTGAATGTAGTCTATCTCATATGGACCCTGAATATAGTCTACCTCATATGGACCCTGAATGTAGTCTACCTCATATGGACCCTGAATGTAGTCTACCTCATATGGACCCTGAATGTAGTCTATCTCATATGGACCCTGAATGTAGTCTATCTCATATGGACCCTGAATGTAGTCTACCTCATATGGACCCTGAATGTAGTCTATCTCATATGGACCCTGAATGTAGTCTATCTCATATGGACCCTGAATGTAGTCTACCTCATATGGACCCTGAATGTAATCTATCTCATATGGACCCTGAATGTAGTCTATCTCATATGAACCCTGAATGTAGTCTATCTCATATGGACCCTGAATGTAGTCTATCTCATATGGACCCTGAATGTAGTCTATCTCATATGGACCCTGAATGTAGTCTATCTCATATGGACCCTGAATGTAGTCTATCTCATATGAACCCTGAATGTAGTCTACCTCATATGGACCCTGAATGTAGTCTATCTCATATGGACCCTGAATGTAGTCTACCTCATATGGACCCTGAATGTAGTCTATCTCATATGGACCCTGAATGTAGTCTATCTCATATGGACCCTGAATGTAGTCTACCTCATATGGACCCTGAATGTAGTCTACCTCATATGGACCCTGAATGTAGTCTATCTCATATGGACCCTGAATGTAGTCTATCTCATATGGACCCTGAATATAGTCTACCTCATATGGACCCTGAATGTAGTCTACCTCATATGGACCCTGAATGTAGTCTACCTCATATGGACCCTGAATGTAGTCTATCTCATATGGACCCTGAATGTAGTCTATCTCATATGGACCCTGAATGTAGTCTACCTCATATGGACCCTGAATGTAGTCTATCTCATATGGACCCTGAATGTAGTCTATCTCATGTGGACCCTGAATGTAGTCTATCTCATGTGGACCCTGAATGTAGTCTACCTCATGTGGACCCTGAATGTAGTCTATCTCATGTGGACCCTGAATGTAGTTTATCTCATATGGACCCTGAATGTAGTCTACCTCATATGGACCCTGAATGTAGTCTATCTCATATGGACCCTGAATGTAGTCTATCTCATATGGACCCTGAATGTAGTCTATCTCATATGGACCCTGAATGTAGTCTACCTCATATGGACCCTGAATGTAGTCTATCTCATATGGACCCTGAATGTAGTCTATCTCATATGGACCCTGAATGTAGTCTACCTCATGTGGACCCTGAATGTAGTCTATCTCATGTGGACCCTGAATGTAGTTTATCTCATATGGACCCTGAATGTAGTCTACCTCATATGGACCCTGAATGTAGTCTATCTCATATGGACCCTGAATGTAGTCTATCTCATGTGGACCCTGAATGTAGTCTATCTCATGTGGACCCTGAATGTAGTCTACCTCATGTGGACCCTGAATGTAGTCTATCTCATGTGGACCCTGAATGTAGTTTATCTCATATGGACCCTGAATGTAGTCTACCTCATATGGACCCTGAATGTAGTCTATCTCATATGGACCCTGAATGTAGTCTATCTCATATGGACCCTGAATGTAGTCTATCTCATATGGACCCTGAATGTAGTCTATCTCATATGGACCCTGAATGTAGTCTACCTCATATGGACCCTGAATGTAGTCTACCTCATATGGACCCTGAATGTAGTCTATCTCATATGGACCCTGAATGTAGTCTACCTCATATGGACCCTGAATGTAGTCTACCTCATATGGACCCTGAATGTAGTCTATCTCATATGGACCCTGAATGTAGTCTACCTCATATGGACCCTGAATGTAGTCTATCTCATATGGACCCTGAATGTAGTCTATCTCATATGGACCCTGAATGTAGTCTATCTCATATGGACCCTGAATGTAGTCTATCTCATATGGACCCTGAATGTAGTCTACCTCATATGGACCCTGAATGTAGTCTATCTCATATGAACCCTGAATGTAGTCTACGTCATATGGACCCTGAATGTAGTCTATCTCATATGGACCCTGAATGTAGTCTACCTCATATGGACCCTGAATGTAGTCTACCTCATATGGACCCTGAATGTAGTCTATCTCATATGGACCCTGAATGTAGTCTATCTCATATGGACCCTGAATGTAGTCTATCTCATGTGGACCCTGAATGTAGTCTATCTCATATGGACCCTGAATGTAGTCTATCTCATATGGACCCTGAATATAGTCTATCTCATGTGGACCCTGAATGTAGTCTATCTCATATGGACCCTGAATGTAGTCTACCTCATGTGGACCCTGAATGTAGTCTATCTCATGTGGACCCTGAATGTAGTCTATCTCATATGGACCCTGAATGTAGTCTACCTCATGTGGACCCTGAATGTAGTCTATCTCATGTGGACCCTGAATGTAGTCTATCTCATATGGACCCTGAATGTAGTCTATCTCATATGGACCCTGAATGTAGTCTACCTCATATGGACCCTGAATGTAGTCTATCTCATATGGACCCTGAATGTAGTCTATCTCATATGGACCCTGAATGTAGTCTATCTCATATGGACCCTGAATGTAGTCTACCTCATATGGACCCTGAATGTAGTCTATCTCATATGGACCCTGAATGTAGTCTATCTCATATGGACCCTGAATGTAGTCTATCTCATATGGACCCTGAATGTAGTCTACCTCATATGGACCCTGAATGTAGTCTATCTCATATGGACCCTGAATGTGGTCTATCTCATATGGACCCTGAATGTAGTCTATCTCATATGGACCCTGAATGTGGTCTACCTCATATGGACCCTGAATGTAGTCTACCTCATATGGACCCTGAATATAGTCTACCTCATATGGACCCTGAATGTAGTCTACCTCATATGGACCCTGAATATAGTCTATCTCATATGGACCCTGAATGTAGTCTATCTCATATGGACCCTGAATGTAGTCTATCTCATATGGACCCTGAATGTAGTCTACCTCATATGGACCCTGAATGTAGTCTACCTCATATGGACCCTGAATGTAGTCTACCTCATATGGACCCTGAATGTAGTCTATCTCATATGGACCCTGAATGTAGTCTATCTCATATGGACCCTGAATGTAGTCTACCTCATATGGACCCTGAATGTAGTCTACCTCATATGGACCCTGAATGTAGTCTATCTCATATGGACCCTGAATGTAGTCTACCTCATATGGACCCTGAATGTAGTCTATCTCATATGGACCCTGAATGTAGTCTATCTCATATGGACCCTGAATGTAGTCTATCTCATATGGACCCTGAATGTAGTCTATCTCATATGGACCCTGAATGTAGTCTACCTCATATGGACCCTGAATGTAGTCTACCTCATATGGACCCTGAATGTAGTCTACCTCATATGGACCCTGAATGTAGTCTATCTCATATGGACCCTGAATGTAGTCTATCTCATATGGACCCTGAATGTAGTCTATCTCATGTGGACCCTGAATGTAGTCTATCTCATATGGACCCTGAATGTAGTCTACCTCATGTGGACCCTGAATGTAGTCTATCTCATATGGACCCTGAATGTAGTCTATCTCATACGGACCCTGAATGTAGTCTACCTCATATGGACCCTGAATGTAGTCTATCTCATATGGACCCTGAATGTAGTCTACCTCATATGGACCCTGAATGTAGTCTATCTCATATGGACCCTGAATGTAGTCTATCTCATATGGACCCTGAATGTAGTCTACCTCATATGGACCCTGAATGTAGTCTATCTCATATGGACCCTGAATGTAGTCTACCTCATATGGACCCTGAATGTAGTCTATCTCATATGGACCCTGAATGTAGTCTACCTCATGTGGACCCTGAATGTAGTCTACCTCATATGGACCCTGAATGTAGTCTACCTCATATGGACCCTGAATGTAGTCTACCTCATATGGACCCTGAATGTAGTCTATCTCATATGGACCCTGAATGTAGTCTATCTCATATGGACCCTGAATGTAGTCTATCTCATATGGACCCTGAATGTAGTCTATCTCATATGGACCCTGAATGTAGTCTATCTCATATGGACCCTGAATGTAGTCTACCTCATATGGACCCTGAATGTAGTCTACCTCATATGGACCCTGAATGTAGTCTATCTCATATGGACCCTGAATGTAGTCTACCTCATATGGACCCTGAATGTAGTCTATCTCATATGGACCCTGAATGTAGTCTACCTCATACGGACCCTGAATGTAGTCTATCTCATATGGACCCTGAATGTAGTCTATCTCATACGGACCCTGAATGTAGTCTACCTCATATGGACCCTGAATGTAGTCTATCTCATATGGACCCTGAATGTAGTCTACCTCATATGGACCCTGAATGTAGTCTATCTCATATGGACCCTGAATGTAGTCTATCTCATACGGACCCTGAATGTAGTCTATCTCATATGGACCCTGAATGTAGTCTATCTCATACGGACCCTGAATGTAGTCTACCTCATATGGACCCTGAATGTAGTCTATCTCATATGGACCCTGAATGTAGTCTATCTCATATGGACCCTGAATGTAGTCTATCTCATATGGACCCTGAATGTAGTCTACCTCATGTGGACCCTGAATGTAGTCTATCTCATATGGACCCTGAATGTAGTCTATCTCATGTGGACCCTGAATGTAGTCTACCTCATATGGACCCTGAATGTAGTCTATCTCATATGGACCCTGAATGTAGTCTATCTCATATGGACCCTGAATGTAGTCTACCTCATATGGACCCTGAATGTAGTCTATCTCATATGGACCCTGAATGTAGTCTACCTCATATGGACCCTGAATGTAGTCTATCTCATATGGACCCTGAATGTAGTCTACCTCATATGGACCCTGAATGTAGTCTACCTCATATGGACCCTGAATGTAGTCTATCTCATATGGACCCTGAATGTAGTCTACCTCATATGGACCCTGAATGTAGTCTACCTCATATGGACCCTGAATGTAGTCTATCTCATATGGACCCTGAATGTAGTCTACCTCATATGGACCCTGAATGTAGTCTATCTCATATGGACCCTGAATGTAGTCTATCTCATATGGACCCTGAATGTAGTCTACCTCATATGGACCCTGAATGTAGTCTATCTCATATGGACCCTGAATGTAGTCTATCTCATATGGACCCTGAATGTAGTCTATCTCATATGGACCC
This sequence comes from Notothenia rossii, assembly GCF_949606895.1. Taxonomy (NCBI): domain Eukaryota; kingdom Metazoa; phylum Chordata; class Actinopteri; order Perciformes; family Nototheniidae; genus Notothenia; species Notothenia rossii. Next base: position 13,046 of record NW_027640030.1, on the reverse strand, counting down.
TGAATGTAGTCTACCTCATGTGGACCCTGAATGTAGTCTACCTCATGTGGACCCTGAATGTAGTCTACCTCATGTGGACCCTGAATGTAGTCTACCTCATGTGGACCCTGAATGTAGTCTACCTCATATGGACCCTGAATGTAGTCTATCTCATCTGGACCCTGAATGTAGTCTACCTCATATGGACCCTGAATGTAGTCTACCTCATATGGACCCTGAATGTAGTCTACCTCATGTGGACCCTGAATGTAGTCTACCTCATATGGACCCTGAATGTAGTCTATCTCATCTGGACCCTGAATGTAGTCTACCTCATATGGACCCTGAATGTAGTCTACCTCATATGGACCCTGAATGTAGTCTACCTCATGTGGACCCTGAATGTAGTCTACCTCATATGGACCCTGAATGTAGTCTATCTCATCTGGACCCTGAATGTAGTCGATCTCATCTTGACCCTGAATATAGTCTACCTCATATGGACCCTGAATGTAGTCTACCTCATATGGACCCTGAATGTAGTCTATCTCATATGGACCCTGAATGTAGTCTATCTCATATGGACCCTGAATGTAGTCTACCTCATGTGGACCCTGAATGTAGTCTATCTCATGTGGACCCTGAATGTAGTCTACCTCATATGGACCCTGAATGTAGTCTACCTCATATGGACCCTGAATATAGTCTACCTCATGTGGACCCTGAATGTAGTCTATCTCATGTGGACCCTGAATGTAGTCTACCTCATATGGACCCTGAATGTAGTCTATCTCATGTGGACCCTGAATGTAGTCTACCTCATATGGACCCTGAATGTAGTCTATCTCATATGGACCCTGAATGTAGTCTATCTCATATGGACCCTGAATGTAGTCTATCTCATGTGGACCCTGAATGTAGTCTACCTCATATGGACCCTGAATGTAGTCTACCTCATATGGACCCTGAATATAGTCTATCTCATATGGACCCTGAATGTGGTCTACCTCATATGGACCCTGAATGTAGTCTATCTCATGTGGACCCTGAATGTAGTCTATCTCATATGGACCCTGAATGTAGTCTATCTCATATGGACCCTGAATGTAGTCTACCTCATATGGACCCTGAATGTAGTCTATCTCATATGGACCCTGAATGTAGTCTACCTCATATGGACCCTGAATGTAGTCTACCTCATATGGACCCTGAATATAGTCTATCTCATATGGACCCTGAATGTGGTCTACCTCATATGGACCCTGAATGTAGTCTATCTCATGTGGACCCTGAATGTAGTCTATCTCATATGGACCCTGAATGTAGTCTATCTCATATGGACCCTGAATGTAGTCTACCTCATATGGACCCTGAATGTAGTCTATCTCATATGGACCCTGAATGTAGTCTATCTCATATGGACCCTGAATGTAGTCTACCTCATATGGACCCTGAATGTAGTCTACCTCATATGGACCCTGAATGTAGTCTATCTCATATGGACCCTGAATGTAGTCTATCTCATATGGACCCTGAATGTAGTCTATCTCATATGGACCCTGAATGTAGTCTATCTCATATGGACCCTGAATGTAGTCTATCTCATATGGACCCTGAATGTAGTCTATCTCATATGGACCCTGAATGTAGTCTACCTCATATGGACCCTGAATGTAGTCTATCTCATATGGACCCTGAATGTAGTCTATCTCATATGGACCCTGAATGTAGTCTATCTCATATGGACCCTGAATGTAGTCTACCTCATGTGGACCCTGAATGTAGTCTATCTCATATGGACCCTGAATGTAGTCTATCTCATGTGGACCCTGAATGTAGTCTATCTCATGTGGACCCTGAATGTAGTCTATCTCATATGGACCCTGAATGTAGTCTATCTCATATGGACCCTGAATGTAGTCTACCTCATATGGACCCTGAATGTAGTCTATCTCATATGGACCCTGAATGTAGTCTACCTCATATGGACCCTGAATGTAGTCTATCTCATACGGACCCTGAATGTAGTCTATCTCATATGGACCCTGAATGTAGTCTATCTCATATGGACCCTGAATGTAGTCTACCTCATATGGACCCTGAATGTAGTCTATCTCATATGGACCCTGAATGTAGTCTACCTCATATGGACCCTGAATGTAGTCTACCTCATATGGACCCTGAATGTAGTCTATCTCATGTGGACCCTGAATGTAGTCTATCTCATATGGACCCTGAATGTAGTCTACCTCATGTGGACCCTGAATGTAGTCTATCTCATATGGACCCTGAATGTAGTCTATCTCATATGGACCCTGAATGTAGTCTATCTCATATGGACCCTGAATGTAGTCTACCTCATATGGACCCTGAATGTAGTCTACCTCATATGGACCCTGAATGTAGTCTATCTCATATGGACCCTGAATGTAGTCTATCTCATATGGACCCTGAATGTAGTCTATCTCATATGGACCCTGAATGTAGTCTACCTCATATGGACCCTGAATGTAGTCTACCTCATATGGACCCTGAATGTAGTCTATCTCATATGGACCCTGAATGTAGTCTATCTCATATGGACCCTGAATGTAGTCTATCTCATATGGACCCTGAATGTAGTCTACCTCATATGGACCCTGAATGTAGTCTATCTCATATGGACCCTGAATGTAGTCTATCTCATATGGACCCTGAATGTAGTCTATCTCATGTGGACCCTGAATGTAGTCTATCTCATGTGGACCCTGAATGTAGTCTATCTCATGTGGACCCTGAATGTAGTCTATCTCATGTGGACCCTGAATGTAGTCTACCTCATATGGACCCTGAATGTAGTCTATCTCATATGGACCCTGAATGTAGTCTATCTCATGTGGACCCTGAATGTAGTCTACCTCATATGGACCCTGAATGTAGTCTATCTCATATGGACCCTGAATGTAGTCTATCTCATATGGACCCTGAATGTAGTCTACCTCATATGGACCCTGAATGTAGTCTATCTCATATGGACCCTGAATGTAGTCTATCTCATATGGACCCTGAATGTAGTCTATCTCATATGGACCCTGAATGTAGTCTATCTCATATGGACCCTGAATGTAGTCTACCTCATATGGACCCTGAATGTAGTCTATCTCATATGGACCCTGAATGTAGTCTACCTCATATGGACCCTGAATGTAGTCTATCTCATATGGACCCTGAATGTAGTCTACCTCATATGGACCCTGAATATAGTCTATCTCATATGGACCCTGAATATAGTCTATCTCATATGGACCCTGAATGTAGTCTATCTCATATGGACCCTGAATGTAGTCTATCTCATATGGACCCTGAATGTAGTCTACCTCATATGGACCCTGAATGTAGTCTATCTCATATGGACCCTGAATGTAGTCTATCTCATATGGACCCTGAATGTAGTCTATCTCATATGGACCCTGAATGTAGTCTATCTCATATGGACCCTGAATGTAGTCTATCTCATATGGACCCTGAATGTAGTCTATCTCATATGGACCCTGAATGTAGTCTATCTCATATGGACCCTGAATGTAGTCTATCTCATATGGACCCTGAATGTGGTCTATCTCATATGGACCCTGAATGTAGTCTATCTCATATGGACCCTGAATGTGGTCTATCTCATATGGACCCTGAATGTGGTCTATCTCATATGGACCCTGAATGTAGTCTATCTCATATGGACCCTGAATGTAGTCTATCTCATATGGACCCTGAATGTAGTCTATCTCATATGGACCCTGAATGTGGTCTATCTCATATGGACCCTGAATGTAGTCTATCTCATATGGACCCTGAATGTAGTCTATCTCATATGGACCCTGAATGTGGTCTATCTCATATGGACCCTGAATGTGGTCTATCTCATATGGACCCTGAATGTGGTCTATCTTAAGAATCAGAAAAGTCTGAAATAATAATACATTTGATTTCTATAGCGTTTTTCTTGAACCCAAAGACGCTTTACATTTGGGAGGGAGGGTAGACAAGCAAACCAAAACAGAAAAGCCGTCAGGAGGAAGTTAGTTGAAGAGGTGGGTTTTGTGGCGGGACTGGAACAGGGTGAGGGACTCAGACTCACGGAGGTCTTGGGGGAGGGAGTTCCAGAGTTTGGCCTTGGGGATTGAGAGCAAACCGGCTGAGGTGGATCTGAGGGTCCGGGGTGGTTGGTAGAGGATGAGGAGGTCAGTGAGGTAGGGGGGGGCAGACGGTGGAGGGCTTTGAAAGTGAGGACCAGGAGTTTGTAGTGGATGCGGTGAGAGACGGGGAACCAGTGGAGTTCTTTGAGGACCGGGTGGTTCGGTGTGGGGGAGGAGTCTGGCTGCGTTCTGGACACGCTGGAGTCTTAACATATTTATCGTTTTTTGTAAAAATATGACAAATGTACGAGGGTGATGACGTCAGAGCGTCGTCCAGCCCCAGCCCAATTTAACCCTGGGTATTTGTGAGGGGGCTCCTATATGGCTGGACCCCGCTGAAGCTCACCAAAGTTTGGTCAAATAGTGTTTTCTGTGGAGTTCTTCCAAAGCGTGAGCACAGAAGCAACAAAGCAGCATGAAGCCTGACCTTCACAGAGAGGTTGGAGTCCATGTGGAGAGGGGGGCTTCAGTGGTCCGTCTCATCTCTTGGGAACAATGCCTAAATCAAATACTACTTTCTAATAGTTTCTTTTTCTAATAAACCTTGCATTGGGTCGGTCACACAACTCATTCTCTTGTGCTTTGTTCCATCTGGATTATGATCACAAGCTGTTTAGTTATACTGTATATACTGTAGTCAATGTGAGGTCTTAAAAGGTCTTCCATCTCACTTCAGGACTCCTGCATATACCCTGACTTTGAAGACAGGACACACAACAAGAGGGACACTTTGAGGACAGGACACACAAGAGACACTTTGAGGACAGGAAACACAAGAGACACTTGTAGATATCATTTAGATGTATTTAATAATGTACAGTTTGATCAGAAAACAGACGTCAGAGAACAACGAGTTTATTGTCAGTATAAACTTTATTTACACAGGAAAAGTGACAAGCTAACGCTAACTTATTTACACAGACTGACTACAGTCCCTGAACGCACCATCGATAAACTGCAGTTCATCTGGGCTCCTGTCCCTGAACGCACCGTCGATAAACTGCAGTTCATCTGGGCTCCTGTCCCTGAACGCACCGTCGATAAACTGCAGTTCATCTGGGCTCCTGTCCCTGAACGCACCGTCGATAAACTGCAGTTCATCTGGGCTCCTGTCCCTGAACGGACCGTCGATAAACTGCAATTCATCTGGGCTCCTCTCTCTCGAACCGACTACAGTCCCTGAACGCACCGTAGATAAACTGCAATTCATCTGGGCTCCTCTCTCTCGAACCGACTACAGTCCCTGAACGCACCGTAGATAAACTGCAGTTCATCTGGGCTCCTCTCTCTCGAACCGACTACAGTCCCTGAACGCACCGTAGATAAACTGCAGTTCATCTGGGCTCCTGTTCCTGAACGCACCGTAGATAAACTGCAGTTCATCTGGGCTCCTGTTCCTGAACGCACCGTAGATAAACTGCAGTTCATCTGGGCTCCTCTCCCTCGAACCGACTACAGTCCATGAACGCACCGTAGATAAACTGCAGTTCATCTGGGCTCCTCTCTCTCGAACCGACTACAGTCCCTGAACGCACCGTAGATAAACTGCAGTTCATCTGGGCTCCTCTCTCTCGAACCGACTACAGTCCCTGAACGCACCGTAGATAAACTGCAGTTCATCTGGGCTCCTCTCTCTCGAACCGACTACAGTCCCTGAACGCACCGTAGATAACCTGCTCTCAGGAAGTGAAGGAGAAGAAACCTGCGGACAGAGAGAGAGCGGGGAGGGGGGGGGGGGGGGTTATTGAATATATGTATATAATGACAGATGTTTATTACGTGTTATTAATGTTGGACTCACAGCTGATCAGACGACGGTGGACGGGCCGATCGAATTCTGAAGAAACAGAAACACAATTATATTAAAGTTCAGAGAAGAGGATAATCTGTTTAATTATTTTAAGTTAATAATCAGTTTTAATTATATATCTATCAATCTATATCTCTGAACAGTCTCTGTATCTGAGAGCAACAGGAAGTGAGTGTCTGAGAGCAACAGGAAGTGAGGGTATGAGAGCAACAGGAAGTGAGGGTATGAGAGCAACAGGAAGTGACTCTCTGAGAGCAACAGGAAGTGAGGGTATGAGAGCAACAGGAAGTGAGGGTCTGAGAGCAACAGGAAGTGAGTGTCTGAGAGCAACAGGAAGTGAGGGTCTGAGAGCAACAGGAAGTGAGTGTCTGAGAGCAACAGGAAGTGAGGGTCTGAGAGCAACAGGAAGTGAGTGTCTGAGAGCAACAGGAAGTGAGGGTCTGAGAGCAACAGGAAGTGAGTGTCTGAGAGCAACAGGAGGTGAGTGTCTGAGAGCAACAGGAAGTGAGGGTATGAGAGCAACAGGAAGTGAGGGTATGAGAGCAACAGGAAGTGACTCTCTGAGAGCAACAGGAAGTGAGGGTATGAGAGCAACAGGAAGTGAGGGTATGAGAGCAACAGGAACTGACTCTCTGAGAGCAACAGGAAGTGAGTGTCTGAGAGCAACAGGAAGTGAGGGTCTGAGAGCAACCGGAAGTGAGGGTCTGAGAGCAACCGGAAGTGACTCTCTGAGAGCAACAGGAAGTGAGGGTATGAGAGCAAAAGGAAGTGAGGGTCTGAGAGCAACAGGAAGTGAGTGTCTGAGAGCAACAGGAGGTGAGTGTCTGAGAGCAACAGGAAGTGAGGGTATGAGAGCAACAGGAAGTGACTCTCTGAGAGCAACAGGAAGTGAGGGTATGAGAGCAACAGGAAGTGAGGGTCTGAGAGCAACAGGAAGTGAGTGTCTGAGAGCAACAGGAAGTGAGGGTCTGAAAGCAACAGGAAGTGAGTGTCTGAGAGCAACAGGAAGTGAGGGTATGAGAGCAACAGGAAGTGAGGGTATGAGAGCAACAGGAAGTGAGGGTATGAGAGCAACAGGAAGTGAGGGTATGAGAGCAACAGGAAGTGACTCTCTGAGAGCAACAGGAAGTGAGGGTATGAGAGCAACAGGAAGTGAGGGTATGAGAGCAACAGGAAGTGACTCTCTGAGAGCAACAGGAAGTGAGTGTCTGAGAGCAACAGGAAGTGAGGGTCTGAGAGCAACCGGAAGTGAGTGTCTGAGAGCAACAGGAGGTGAGTGTCTGAGAGCAACAGGAAGTGAGGGTCTGAGAGCAACCGGAAGTGACTCTCTGAGAGCAACAGGAAGTGAGGGTCTGAGAGCAACAGGAAGTGAGTGTCTGAGAGCAACAGGAGGTGAGTGTCTGAGAGCAACAGGAAGTGAGGGTATGAGAGCAACAGGAAGTGACTCTCTGAGAGCAACAGGAAGTGAGAGTATGAGAGCAACAGGAAGTGAGTGTCTGAGAGCAACAGGAAGTGAGTGTCTGAGAGCAACAGGAAGTGAGGGTCTGAGAGCAACAGGAAGTGAGTGTCTGAGAGCAACAGGAGGTGAGTGTCTGAGAGCAACAGGAAGTGAGGGTATGAGAGCAACAGGAAGTGAGGGTATGAGAGCAACAGGAAGTGAGGGTATGAGAGCAACAGGAAGTGACTCTCTGAGAGCAACAGGAAGTGAGGGTATGAGAGCAACAGGAAGTGAGGGTATGAGAGCAACAGGAAGTGACTCTCTGAGAGCAACAGGAAGTGAGTGTCTGAGAGCAACAGGAAGTGAGGGTATGAGAGCAACAGGAAGTGACTCTCTGAGAGCAACAGGAAGTGAGGGTATGAGAGCAACAGGAAGTGAGGGTCTGAGAGCAACAGGAAGTGACTCTCTGAGAGCAACAGGAAGTGACTCTCTGAGAGCAACAGGAAGTGAGTGTCTGAGAGCAACAGGAAGTGAGGGTATGAGAGCAACAGGAAGTGACTCTCTGAGAGCAACAGGAAGTGAGGGTATGAGAGCAACAGGAAGTGAGGGTATGAGAGCAACAGGAAGTGACTCTCTGAGAGCAACAGGAAGTGAGTGTCTGAGAGCAACAGGAAGTGAGGGTATGAGAGCAACAGGAAGTGACTCTCTGAGAGCAACAGGAAGTGAGGGTATGAGAGCAACAGGAAGTGAGGGTCTGAGAGCAACAGGAAGTGAGTGTCTGAGAGCAACAGGAAGTGAGGGTCTGAGAGCAACAGGAAGTGAGTGTCTGAGAGCAACAGGAGGTGAGTGTCTGAGAGCAACAGGAAGTGAGGGTATGAGAGCAACAGGAAGTGAGGGTATGAGAGCAACAGGAAGTGAGGGTATGAGAGCAACAGGAAGTGAGGGTATGAGAGCAACAGGAAGTGAGGGTATGAGAGCAACAGGAAGTGAGGGTATGAGAGCAACAGGAAGTGACTCTCTGAGAGCAACAGGAAGTGAGTGTCTGAGAGCAACAGGAAGTGAGGGTCTGAGAGCAACCGGAAGTGAGTGTCTGAGAGCAACAGGAAGTGAGTGTCTGAGAGCAACAGGAAGTGAGTGTCTGAGAGCAACAGGAGGTGAGTGTCTGAGAGCAACAGGAAGTGAGGGTCTGAGAGCAACCGGAAGTGACTCTCTGAGAGCAACAGGAAGTGAGTGTCTGAGAGCAACAGGAAGTGAGGGTCTGAGAGCAACCGGAAGTGACTCTCTGAGAGCAACAGGAAGTGAGGGTCTGAGAGCAACAGGAAGTAACTCTCTGAGAGCAACAGGAAGAGAGTGTCTGTGCTCCTGCAGTATCTACTACCGTCGAGGAACAGTTTTTAACCGTAACGTACTCGTACCGTACACGAACACACAAACCGTACAAGTACCCTTTAAGTTGTGAAGTTATAAGCATTATCACGAAAGAAAGAATAACTAAGTTGTTTGTTGTTTTATTTGAGTTCTGCCTATTTCTTTTGAATATCGTAAAGGCCTATTTTCTTTGTTGCATGTGCAAAAGTTTGTTATTTTATTTTGAGCAAACACATCGCAACATCTTCTAAACCATCGGAGGCCAAGCAGCACTTCACACTGTGAGTCATTTAAGGAAACGAGTTAGAACGGTCTGTTTGAGGCGTCTAGTGGCTCGATGGAAAAACAAGGAAGGAAGCCACGACAGTGACCGTCACCGAGTCATCATTCTGAGAAAAAGGCCTTCAAAGTTTCCTCCTCTCTGGAATCCATCGATCTCATTGGTTATTAGCAAATGATCAAAATACTACAGAGGGAAGATATTTTTTTTTGGATTACTGGTCTGGGGGAAGCTTGTGTGTGTGTGTGTGTATGTGTATGTGTGTGTGTGTGTGTATGTGTGTATGTGTGTATGTGTGTATGTGTGTATGTGTGTATGTGTGTGTGTGTGTGTGTGTGTGTGTGTGTGTGTGTATATAAACTAGTTTTCATTTTGTCAACTATTTTTATATTAGTTTTAGTCCTGTGTTGAATTTCCTTTTTAGTTTTAGTAATGAGATGGAATGAGATGGAACGAGATGGAACGAGATGGAACGAGATGGAACGAGATGGAACGTGATGGAACGAGATGGAACGAGATGGAACGAGATGGAACGAGATGGAACGAGATGTAACGAGATGGAACGAGATGGAATGAGATGGAATCAGATGTAATGAGATGGAACGAGATGGAACGAGATGGAATGAGATGGAATGAGATGTAATGAGATGGAATGAGATGGAATGAGATGTAATGAGATGGAATGAGATGTAATCAGATGGAATGAGATGTAATCAGATGGAATGAGATGGAACGAGATGGAACGAGATGGAATGAGATGTAATGAGATGGAACGAGATGGAACGAGATGGAATGAGATGGAATCAGATGTAATGAGATGGAACGAGATGGAATGAGATGTAATGAGATGTAATGAGATGGAATGAGATGGAATCAGATGTAATGAGATGGAACGAGATGGAATGAGATGGAATCAGATGTAATGAGATGGAACGAGATGGAATGAGATGGAATGAGATGGAATGAGATGTAATGAGATGGAATGAGATGTAATGAGATGGAATGAGATGGAATGAGATGGAATGAGATGGAACGAGATGTAATCAGATGGAATGAGATGGAATGAGATGGAATGAGATGGAATGAGATGTAATCAGATGGAATGAGATGTAATGAGATGGAACGAGATGGAATGAGATGGAATGAGATGTAATCAGATGGAATGAGATGTAATGAGATGGAATGAGATGGAACGAGATGGAATGAGATGGAATCAGATGTTATGAGATGTAATGAGATGTAATGAGATGGAATGAGATGTAACGAGATGTAACGAGATGGAATGAGATGGAACGAGATGGAACGAGATGTAACGAGATGTAACGAGATGGAACGAGATGGAACGAGATGGAACGAGATGGAATGAGATGTAACGAGATGTAACGAGATGGAATGAGATGTAACGAGATGTAACGAGATGGAACGAGATGTAACGAGATGTAACGAGATGTAACGAGATGGAATGAGATGTAACGAGATGGAACGAGATGTAATGAGATGTAACGAGATGGAACGAGATGTAACGAGATGGAACGAGATGTAATCAGATGTAATGAGATGGAATGAGATGGAATGAGATGGAATCAGATGTAATGAGATGTAATGAGATGGAATGAGATGGAACGAGATGTAACGAGATGTAACGAGATGGAACGAGATGTAACGAGATGGAACGAGATGGAACGAGATGGAACGAGATGTAATCAGATGTAATGAGATGGAATGAGATGGAACGAGATGTAATCAGATGTAATGAGATGTAATGAGATGGAATGAGATGTAACGAGATGTAACGAGATGGAACGAGATGTAACGAGATGGAACGAGATGTAACGAGATGGAACGAGATGTAACGAGATGTAACGAGATGGAACGAGATGTAATCAGATGTAATGAGATGGAATGAGATGGAATGAGATGGAATGAGATGGAATGAGATGGAATGAGATGTAACGAGATGTAACGAGATGGAACGAGATGTAATGAGATGGAATGAGATGTAACGAGATGTAACGAGATGGAACGAGATGTAATGAGATGGAATGAGATGTAACGAGATGTAACGAGATGGAACGAGATGTAACGAGATGGAACGAGATGTAATCAGATGTAATGAGATGGAATGAGATGGAACGAGATGTAATCAGATGTAATGAGATGTAATGAGATGGAATGAGATGGAACGAGATGTAACGAGATGTAACGAGATGGAACGAGATGTAACGAGATGGAACGAGATGTAACGAGATGTAACGAGATGGAACGAGATGTAATCAGATGTAATGAGATGGAATGAGATGGAATGAGATGGAATGAGATGGAATGAGATGTAACGAGATGGAATGAGATGGAATGAGATGTAATGAGATGGAATGAGATGGAATGAGATGTAACGAGATGGAATGAGATGTAATGAGATGTAACGAGATGGAACGAGATGTAATCAGATGTAATGAGATGGAATGAGATGGAATGAGATGGAATGAGATGGAATGAGATGTAACGAGATGGAATGAGATGGAATGAGATGTAATCAGATGTAATGAGATGGAATGAGATGGAATGAGATGTAATGAGATGGAATGAGATGGAATGAGATGTAACGAGATGTAACGAGATGGAACGAGATGTAACGAGATGGAACGAGATGTAACGAGATGTAACGAGATGGAACGAGATGTAATCAGATGTAATGAGATGGAATGAGATGTAACGAGATGTAATGAGATGTAACGAGATGTAATGAGATGTAATGAGATGTAACGAGATGGAATGAGATGTAATGAGATGTAATGAGATGTAATGAGATGTAACGAGATGTAATGAGATGTAACGAGATGTAATGAGATGTAATGAGATGTTATGAGATGTAATGAGATGTAATGAGATGTAACGAGATGTAATGAGATGTAACGAGATGTAATGAGATGTAATGAGATGTAATGAGATGTAATGAGATGTAACGAGATGTAATGAGATGTAATGAGATGTAATGAGATGTAATGAGATGTTATGAGATGTAATGAGATGTAATGAGATGTAACGAGATGGAACGAGATGTAACGAGATGGAACGAGATGGAACGAGATGGAACGAGATGTAATCAGATGTAATGAGATGGAATGAGATGTAACGAGATGTAATGAGATGTAATGAGATGTAATGAGATGTAACGAGATGGAATGAGATGTTATGAGATGTTATGAGATGTAATGAGATGTAATGAGATGTAACGAGATGTAATGAGATGTAACGAGATGTAATGAGATGTAATGAGATGTAACGAGATGGAATGAGATGTAATGAGATGTAATGAGATGTAATGAGATGTAACGAGATGGAATGAGATGTAATGAGATGTAATGAGATGTAATGAGATGGAACGAGATGTAATGAGATGTAATGAGATGTAATGAGATGTAACGAGATGGAATGAGATGGAACGAGATGGAACGAGATGGAACGAGATGTAACGAGATGGAACGAGATGGAACGAGATGGAACGAGATGGAACGAGATGTAATGAGATGGAATGAGATGTAATGAGATGGAATGAGATGGAATGAGATGGAATGTTCTGAAAGCCAAGACTTTGTTTATTTAAAATCAAAGCAAACACCCGAACCCCGAAAAACATTTTTTTTACGCAGATCCACGTTTATTTTGAAACGAGCCGTTGAGACTTCCGACTGATTTCCATAGAGCGGGTCACGTAGGTGTAAATCATAGATGTTTAAGATGTACTCACAGCAGGGGGTCTGCAGGCGGTCAGCTGCCGGCTGGAGGGGGGGGGCTGCTGGGGGGGGCCGTCGTCCTGCCGGCTGGAGGGGGGGCAGCCGGAGTCTGAGCCGGTGGACCCGGAGCTCTCTGTGGCTGAGGGGAGATTATTGATCACATTACAGAGTTCCTATTGATCTGATTATAGGCAGATAATACAGGTCTCAGATATAAGGACATGTCTCTGAAGTGTCCTGCTCCAAACCCCCCCCCTCTCTTCCA